>NC_141604.1:16385812-16685812 GCF_047967505.1 Dipteris shenzhenensis
CCCCCCCCTCCCCCCTTCCCCCCCCTCCTCCCCTTCTGCCAGCCCCCCCCCCCTCCCCCCTTCCCCCTCTCCCTTCCCCCCCCGCCCCCCTTCCCCCCTCCAGGGGAGACCCAGTCCCCCCCCTTCCCTCCTCCTTTCCCCCCTCTACTCCGCCCCCGCCTCTCCCTCACTTCCTCCTCCCTTCCCTCCAACCCCTCCATCCTCTTCTTCTCCTTCCCTCAACCTTTCTCTCTCTAGTTCCTCTCTCTTCAAATTTTAAAAAAAAATCTAGATAAAGAATCAATCAAAAAATTTTGCAAGTACCTGGAAAAAGTTTGTAAGTTTGCTCTTTCTTGCTTTCTTGCTCTTCCTTCCTTGCTCTCTTGATCGTCCTTGCTTTCTTGCTTCAATGAATGAAATGAGGGGAGAATGAATGAAGAAGGAAGACTATATATAAGAAAAATTAGGTTTTCCTCCTCCTCTCCTATTGGCTTTCCATTCCTCCCCTCTCTCCTATTGGCTTTTCATTTATCCCCTCTCCCATTGGCTCCCATTATTCCCCCTCTCCCATTGGACCCCCATCCCTCATCCCAATCTTCCATTAGCCCTCCCCCCATCCATCCATTTCTTCTTCCTCCCCATTGCCACCACTCCCATCCCACATTTCCACCACGTCCCATACTCCTCCCATTTCCCAAAATCCCATATTTCCCCATCTCACCCTCCTCTTTTTCATCCCCTATTAACTCCCTCACTCATTTCACTCCCTTATTATCCTACTCCCCGATTACCTTCTCCTCTCCCATTCCATTCTTCCCTCCCCACTCTCACTTCCACTTCCCATTACTCACTTGCCATTTGAAAACTATTAATATATCATTATACTATTTTTTATACTTATTATCATACACCCCTATTACTTCCCTCTCCCATTCCACTCCTCCCTCCTCACTCCCACTTCCACTTCCCATTACTCACTTGCTCTACACATTTGCAAACTATTAATATATTATTATATGATTTTTTATACTATTTGCAAACTTACATGTGGGCAAAATCACAGGTGTCAAAGCTATCCTATTGTGGTCATATAACAACTGTGCTTTTATTCAAGGGCATATTTATCCTCATCAACAAGCTTATTTACTCAAGGTATGAAGTGCATAATTTGTGCACTAGGTGTTTACTTTGTTGTATCAAAATTGTTTGCCACACACACACACATATACACATACCGAGAATTTTCTAATATTATCGCATCTACATTTCTCCGATGGGCACAAAACTTTGTACACGCCTCAACCTAGGTCTTACTGACTTGCATACAAAGTGGTGCACCCATCCCATAAGTACTTGTTCGGATAACACACCTCCAAACGTATTTTATGACAATTGTGCATAACACTAGGAACAAAATGGTGTATCATGTGAGATCGACTATGCAAAGCATATCCAATGGACACAAGACTTTGCACGTTCCTCAACCTAGGCAGTATTGACTTGTGTGCAAAGTGGCATCCCCATCCGATAAGTACTTGTTTGAAAAATACACCTACGATCGTGTTTTTTGACCGTTGTACATGACACCAAGGCCAAAAACGGTATTTAATACTCAATCTACCATGTAAAGCATATCCGATGGGCACAATACTTTGCACGTGCCTCAAAAGCGGTGGTATGGTATTCCATGCAAAGTGGAACGCCCATTCAATAAGTACTTTTTAGAATATCACACCTAGGACCATGTTTTTTTTTTTTTTTGTCCATGACACTAAGACAAAAATGCTGATTTATGCTTAATCGACAATGCAACGCATATGCGATCATCACACTACTTTGCACACATCTCAACCTAGGTATTATTGACTTACATGCAAAGTGGCGTGGCCATCCCATAAGTACTTAGTCGAATAACACATCTAGGACCGCTTTTTTTTACGATTGTGCATGACACTAAGGCCAAAACAGTGTTTTATGCTTGTTCGACAATGCAAAGCATATCCTATGGGCACAATACTTTGCACACACCTTCAACTAGGTGGAATCGACTTACATGCAAAGTTGCACGCCCATCCCATAAGTGCTTGATCAGATAACATACCTAGCAGCGTGTTTTTTTACGGATGTGCATGACACTAGAGCAAAAATAGTATTTAATGCTCGATCGACCATGCAAAGGATATCCGATGGGCACAACACTTTTCGTATGCCTCAACCTAGGTGATATTGAAATGTTCTCAAAGAGTCACACCCATCCGATAAGTACTTGGTTAGATAACACACCTAAGGGCGTGTTTTTTTGCGGATGTGCATATCACTAGGCAAAAAATGGTGTACAATGCATGATCGACCATGCAAAGCATATCCGATGGTGACAATACTTTGCACACACCTCAATGTAGTTGAAACGGTCTTGCGTGCAAAGTGGAGTCCCCATCCGATAAGTACTAGTTTGAATAACACACCTAGGACCGTGTTTTTTCATGGTTGTGCATGACACTAAGGCAAAAACGGTGTTTTATGCTTGATCGACAATGCAAAGCATATCCGATGGGCACAATACTTTGCACACACCTTCAGCAAGGTGGAATCAATTTACATACAAAGTGGCACGCCCATCCCATAAGCGTGGTGGGATCTATTTCCTTTGAGCTCACATACCTCACAAGCTCGCCCATCTTGTAAATACAATCTTTCACTGCTCGATCGGATAACATACCTAGCAGCGTGTTTTTTTTACGGATGTGCATGACACTAGAGCAAAAATAGTATTTATTTCTCGATCGATCATGCAAAGGATATCTAATGGGCACAAAACTTTTCATACACCTCAAGCTAGGTGGTATTGGAATGTTCTCAAAGAGGCACACCCATCCGATAAGTACTTGGTCAAATAACACACCTAAGGGCGTGTTTTTTTGCGGATGTGCATATCACTCGGGAAAAAATGGTGTATAATGCGTGATCGACATGGATGATTTTTTGAAGTTAGTTTCGTTAAGAAGCTAAACTTTTATATTGGCATCGAAAGTTTATATACCCTAAAAGAAATAAATGTTTAAAACATTCGCCAGGATTTGAAACTTTTATGCAAGAAAATTTAAAGTTTCGCCAAGATTTACATTTTTTCCTTCAAAATTTAAAAGAAAATATATAAAAGTAGTACATTCTACCAATATTCTACCAATATTGTGAAACTTAAAAAATGAGCTTGAAAACTTTCGCCAAGATTTTATATTAATATTTAAGCATAGCTTCGATAAAAACATCCCTGGTGATCGACCATGCAAAGCATATCCGATGGTGACAATACTTTGCACACACCTCAACGTAGTTGAAACGGACTTGCGTACAAAGTGGAGCCCCCATCCGATAAGTACTTGTTTGAATAACACACCTAGGACCGTGTTGTTTCATGGTTATGCATGACACTAAGGCAAAAACGGTGTTTTATGCTTGATCGACAATGCAAAGCCTATTTGATGGGCACAATACTTTGCACACACCTTCAACTAGGTGGAATCGACTTACATGCAAAGTGGCACGCCCATCCCATAAGTGCTTGATCGGATAACATACCTAGCAGCGTGTTTTTTTACGGATGTGCATGACACTAGAGCAAAAAGAGTATTTAATGCTCGATCGACCATGCAAAGGATATCCGATGGGCACAACACTTTTCGTATGCCTCAATCTAGGTGGTATTGAAATGTTGTCAATGAGGCACACCAATCCGATAAGTACTTGGTCAGATAACACACCTAATGGCGTGTTTTTTTGTGGATGTCCATATCACTAGGGAAAAAATGGTGTATAATGCGTGATCGACCATGCAAAGCATATTCGATGGTGACAATACTTTGCACGCACCTCAATGTAGTTAAAACGGACTTGTGTGCAAAGTGGAGCCCCCATCCGATAAGTACTTATTTAAATAACACTCCTACGGCCGTGTTTTTTGACGGTTGTACATGACACCAAGGCCAAAAACGGTGTATAATGCATGATCGACCATGCAAATCATATCTGATGGTGACAATACTTTGCACCACCTCAACGTAGTTGAAACGGACTTGCCTGCAAAGTGGAGTCCCCATCCGATAAGTACTTGTTTGAATAACACACTTAGGACCGTGTTTTTTCATGGTTGTGCATGACACTAAGGCAAAAACGGTGTTTTAGGCTTGATCGACAATGCAAAGCATATCTGATGGGCACAATAATTTGCACACACCTTCAATTAGGTGGAATTGACTTACATGCAAAGTGGCACGCCCATCCCATAAGTGCTTGATCGGATAACATACCTACCAGCGTGTTTTTTTACGGATGTGCATGACACTAGAGCAAAAATAGTATTTAATGCTCGATCGACCATGCAGAGGATATCCGATGGGCACAACACTTTTTGTACACCTCAACCTAGGTGGTATTGAAATGTTCTCAATGAGGCACACCCATCCGATAAGTACTTGGTCAGATAACACAGCTAATGGCGTGTTTTTTTACGGATGTCCATATCACTAGGAAAAAAATGGTGTATAATGCGTGATCGACCATGCAAAGCATATCCGATGGTGAAAATACTTTGCACGCATCCCAACCTAGTGGAAACGGACTTGCATGCAAACTGGAGCCCCATCCGATAAGTACTTGTTTGAATAACACACCTAGGACCGTGTTTTTTCATGGTTGTGCATGACACTAAGGCAAAAACGGTGTTTTATGCTTGATCGACAATGCAAAGCATATCCGATGGGCACAATACTTTGCACACACCTTCAACTAGGTGGAATCGACTTTCCTTCAAAGTGGCACGCCCATCCCATAAGTGCTTGATCGGATAACATACCTAGCAGCGTGTTTTTTTACGGATGTGCATGACACTAGAGCAAAAATAGTATTTAATGCTCGATCGACCATGCAAAGGATATCCGATGGGCACAACACTTTTTGTACACCTCAACCTAGGTGGAATTGAAATGTTCTCAAAGAGGCACACCCATCCGATAAGTACTTGGTCAAATAACACACCTAAGGGCGTGTTTTTTTGCAGATGTGCATATCACTAGGGAAAAAATAGTGTATAATGCGTGATCGACCATGCAAAGAATATCCGATGGTGACAATACTTTGCACGCACCTCAATGTCGTTGAAACGGACTTGCGTGCAAAGTAGAGCCCCCATCCGATCAGTACTAGTTTGAATAACACACCTAGGACCGTGTTTTTTCATGGTTGTGCATGACACTAAGGCAAAAACGGTGTTTTATGCTTGATCGACAATGCAAAGCATATCGGATGGGCACAATACTTTGCACAAACCTTTAACTAGGTGGAATTGACTTACATGAAAAGTGGCACACCCATCCCATAAGTGCTTGATCGGATAACATACCTAGCAGCGTGTTTTTTTACGAATGTGCATGACACTAGAGCAAAAATAGTATTTAATGCTCGATCAACCATGCAAAGGATATCCAATGGGCACAACACTTTTCATACACGTCAACCTAGGTGGTATTCAAATTTTCCCAATGAGGCACACCCATCCGATAAGTACTTGGTCAGATAACACACCTAATGGCGTGTTTTTTTGTGGATGTCCACATCACTAGGGAAAAAATGGTGTATAATGCGTGATCGACCATGCAAAGCATATCCGATGGTGACAATACTTTACATGCACCTCAACGTAGTTGAAACGGACTTGCGTGCAAAGTGGAGCCCCCATCCGATAAGTACTTATTTGAATAACACACCTACGGCCGTGTTTTTATATGGTTGTGCATGACACTAAGGCAAAAACGGTGTTTTATGCTTGATTGACAATGCAAAGCATATCCAATGGGCACAATACCTTGCACACACCTTCAACTAGGTGGAATTGACTTACATGCAAAGTGGCACGCCCATCGCATAAGTGCTTGATCGGATAACACACCTAGCAGCGTGTTTTTTTACGGATGTGCATGACACTATAGCAAAAATAGTATTTAATGCTCGATAGACCATGCAAAGCATTTCCGATGGGCACAATACTTTTCGTACACCTCAACCTAGGTGGTATTGAAATGTTCTCAAAGAGGCACACCCATCCGATAAGTACTTGGTCAGATAACATACCTAAGGGCGTGCTTTTTTGCAGATGTGCATACCACTAGGGAAAAAATGGTGTATAATGCGTGATCGACCATGCAAATCATATCCGATGGGCACAACACTTTTCGTACGCGTCAACCTAGGTGGTATTGAAATGTTCTCAATGAGGCACACCCATCCGATAAGTACTTGGTCAGATAACACACCTAATGGCGTGTTTTTTACGGATGTCCATATCGCTAGGGAAAAAATGGTGTATAATGCATGATCGACCATGCAAAGCATATCCGATGGTGACAATACTTTACACACACCTCAACGTAGTTGAAAGAGACTTGCGTGCAAAGTGGAGCCCCCATCCGATAAGTACTTATTTGAATAACACAGCTACGGCCGTGTTTTTATATGGTTGTGCATGACACAAAGGCAAAAACGGTGTTTTATGCTTGATCGATAATGCAAAGCATATTCGATGGGCACAATACTTTGCACACACCTTCAACCAGGTGGAATTGACTTACATGCAAAGTGGCATTTCCATCGCATAAGTACTTGATCGGATAACACACCTAGCAGCGTGTTTTTTTACGGATGTGCATGACACTAAGGCAAAAATGGTATTTAATGCTCGATCGACCATACAAAGCATATCCGATGGGCACAATACTTTTCCTACACCTTAACCTAGGTGGTATTGAAATGTTCTCAAAGAGGCACACCCATCCCATAAGTACTTGGTCAGATAACATACCTAAGGGCATGTTTTTTTGCGGATGTGCATATCACTATGGGAAAAACGTTGTATAATGCGTAATCGACCATGCAGAGCATATCCGATGGTGACAATACTTTGCACGCATAAGTACTTGATCGGACAACATACCTAGCAGCGTGTTTTTTTACGGATGTGCATGACACTAGTGCAAAAATAGTATTTATTGCTCGATCGATCATGCAAAGGATATCCGATGGGCACAACACTTTTCGTATGCCTCAACCTAGGTGGTATTGAAATGTTCTCAAAGAGGCACACCCATCTGATAAGTACTTTGTCAAATAACACACCTAAGGGCGTGTTTTTTTGTGGATGTGCATATCACTAGAGAAAAAATGGTGTATAAGGCATGATCGACCATGCAAAGCATATCCGATGGTGACAATACTTTGCATGCACCTCGACGTAGTTGAAACGGACTTGTGTGCAAAGTGGAGCCCCCATCCGATAAGTACTTGTTTGATTAACACACTTAGGACCGTGTTTTTTCATGGTTGTGCATGACACTAAGGCAAAAACGGTGTTTTATGCTTGATCGACAATGCAAAGCATATCCGATGGGCACAATACTTTGCACACACCTTCAACTAGGTGGAATTGACTTACATGCAAAGTGGCATACGCATCCCATAAGTGCTTGATTGGATAACATACATAGCAGGCTCGTGTTTTTTTACGGATGTGCATGACACTAGAGCAAAAATAGTATTTAATGCTCGATCGACCATGCAAAGGATAACTTGGCATGTCCATCTGATGAGTACTTGATCGGATAACTTCTCCCACCAATAAATCAAGTACTAAGTAAAAATTATAATAAATGAGTAGATTATTAAAAAGAGACTAATATTTATGTAATTGTTGCTACTGCAGCTTGCTTGCGAAGGACTCTCACAAAGGAGATGGCTATAGATTTTGTTCCAGGGATGGATGTGATTTATGTAGCAAAAGAGAAGTAGTTGCATTTGCTACAATCCATGATAGTGATCCCAATTCAGTTTGCCACTTTCGAAGACTTGGCAAAGATAAGGTGGCAGTTACTGTATCAAAGATTCTTAGCGCACATGTTGAGCTAAAGTATAAATGTGGAGATATGGAAACACTTGGAGATGTTATGCCCTACAATACATCCAACAAATCATTTATAGCATGGGACAAAGATGAGACTTATGCAACAGACATTATCAAGAATACAAAGTGCACCACCTTGGATTTTACTATAGGGGACATTTTACAAATGAGATCATTGCAAATAAGACTATAGTAGAAGGTGAAGTATTGGGATTTGAACAAGTGGAGCAATGGTCATTTGCACAGATGAGGATTCTAAAAGTCATTGATGATGGTATGGTTGATAACATAACATCCTTATGTGATCCCTACTATGAGGTAGGCAAGAATATGAGATGGAGCATGCAATTTTTAAACATGAGAAAGAGGCATGTGGTTTTCAATGATAAAGACAAGGTATACTACAATATCAAAGGACCTAAAAAGCGTGCCCATGTGCCAGGCTCTATCACTTCAAATGTGGATGATTTCAGTATACTCAATTATAGAAGGACATCTTATCTGGAGTGGATGAGTTCATTGGTTCCGAGAAACAAAATGATTTTAGAAGCGAAGCCTTATCCGGGGTGGATGAATTCTTGCATAGTGAGAAGGGCAAAGGTTTCAATAGCGATGTCTTGTCAAGTGTGGATGAGTTCATGCATATTAACAAACCTGGTGTCAATCAAGCTTGTGGATTTGTGAAAGCCATGCAAGATGTCCCAATGAATGATGTTCTCTCAAGAGTGGAAGAGTTTTAAGGTTCTCAATACTCTCGTAGAATATTGAATTCATTGAATGGTCCTAAGAGTATGTTAAAAACGAGGATGAGATCAACTGAGGATTATTCAATATTTAACTTTTGATTGTGATATGGACAAGGATGCAATGACCAATCATGGATGCTTGGTTACAAACAAACGTGAGGAGAAGAAGTGCATAAATACAGATAACAACGTGCACGAGGAACGAAAACGGTCATACATATGCATGAAGAGAAAGCGAATCCAGGCAGATCCACAAAAGCAACCAAAGAGGAAGAGAGTAATGAAGGAGGAGAACATGTTAAATGCATTGGGATATCTATGTTGCAAGCAAAGATGTATGCACTTCATTGATCTTGCAGACATCAGGGAATGTAGAGGACACGTGTGGCAAAGAAGAGGAAGCGAAAGAAATGAATACCTTCTCACGAGTCTCTCTTGCTTTCTTCAGAATGGCAATAAAAGGCTAAGTTCAAGACAAAAGGTAAAACCTCTCGTAAATGGAAAAAGGATTTGCAATAAGGCATATCACAATATTACTAGATTATCCCATGGTACATATTGGGATTTAGTCACCAAGGCAAAGGGCGGCAACAAATTTAGCATTCACGGTAATAGAGGAAGGTCCAAATCAAGAATCTCAACTGGCACGGCATCAGCAATTTTGCAAGACTTCATACATGAAAATGCTTTACCTCAACCCCATATATCTACCAAACTCCCTAACGGTGATGCGATCACTGAAATGCACCTTCCAATGGGCTTGACAAAGCTCGAAGTATTTGACTCTATTGCAGAAAAGCAAAGGCAAAGAGGGGATGCCATAGCTTCTTCTCATGCTTTGTATACTCTTTGGAAGAAGAACTTTGGATATGTTAAAATCCCAAGGAGGCAAAAAATGTCAAAGTGCAATGTCTGTGATGATTTAAAGCGAGCGATTGAGAGTGCAACATGTCCAAATCAAAGGGAGTTATACAAAAAAAACCAAAAATCTCATCATGACCTTATTCGACATTCTAGACAAAAATATGCATTTTGGAAGGAGCAATCTATTTTGCATCCCGATGACTACATGTGCCTTATTGTAGATGGCATGGATCAGAATACAACAACATTGCCTCGTTTTGTTGCCACTCCACCTAAATTACAAGGAAAGCACTTTCTAAAGACACATCTATGTGGAGTGTTAGTGCATGGAATTAAGTTCTTTGCAGATATATGAATTGATTCCTTGCATCTACATGATAGCAATCAAGTTGTAACATCTATTATGAAGGCAATTCGCAATGTACATGCAGAAAAAGGTCGCCTACCACCGACTTTGAGAATACAAGCTGATAATTGCTGGCGAGAAAATAAGAATGTACTCATGTTTGCATTCTGCTCCATGCTAGTTGCTCATCGAATCTTCAATGAGGTCGAATGTGGATTTTTGTATGTTGGGCATACACATGAGGATATCGATCATATTTTTAGCACAGTCTCAAGGGAGCTTAAATGCAAGGATGTGGAGACAATAGATGACTTGGTAAGAAGATGCGGCAGGCAAGTTGGTGGTCATAAGGAAAGTACAGTATGTGAGAGGCTCGAAAGAATGTATGATTGGAAGAGCTTCATTCTACCTTTCATACAAATGGGTGGTGATGCATTGACAGGTCATACCAATCCACACTACTTTCGTTTTTTTTTTTAAGATGAAAAACCCGTAATGCAATGGCAACAGTATTCTCATGATACAAAATGGGAACCTGAAGAACCTTACAGTCTCTTAACTTCAATTCCCAGCAAGGAAAGGTATCCAACATGGGCTCCTATACAAGAATTCAATGAGAGGTCTAACTGTGAAATAGAAGGATTAAAAGCATTTATTACATACAAAGAGGAAATGCTCCGGAGATATCCTGATTCGAAGCCTACTTGGAGAGAACACACTACCACTGTAATTAACAAGACACAAAATTTAATAAAGGACCTTGAGAGAATGCGAGGCTCAAAGGATGTCAAGGAAGAATGCAATATGTTTTGGCCAAATGTTCATAACGATTTGCGCCCAGCTCCCAGTCTTTGAAAATGAATTTGTATCATTACTCCCACGTCCATATTGTGGACCGAAGAAGAGAGAGTTTATGCCACAAGTAGATATAGAGGTCGATTGTTTTGTTGTGGTTCGGCCATCGAATGATGAATATGAGAATGTGAAGTTTTGGGTTGCAAAAGTAGTTGATGTGCAAAGAGATGACCAAGGGAGAGCTACAACATTTACAGCGGTATGGTATGAGCCAAAGGGCAGGAAGGAGAATATGGATAACAACACATTGTATACTAATTGTATAATGAAGGAGTGGGTCCCAAATGATAAAGCGGTCTCTCAAGTTTCGACGGAGACAATCATAGTGTCTTGGCATTCAAGGGCAAAGAAATCAAAGAAGCGCATGGGATATGAGGTAGAAGGAAAAATAAAAATACCACAGCAAACTATTTTGCATATACACGAATTTTTAAGGATGCTCGCCATGGAGGAAGTAGAAGGAGACAGCGCAAATGAAGAATGTCCATGATTAAAGCTTTGTATTAAAGTCCATTGAAGGATTTTATTTGGGTACTAGGCAAGAAGCCACTCCAAGACAATTATAATCAGAGTCATCACCTCCTATGTCAAATGAGAGTCAAAATATGCACTGGATGTCACCCAAGGGTCAAGGCTTGCCAAGACAATAGGGAGTTAATGCAGATGGCACCTGGCAAGGGACTATTACATTGAGCAATAAGACAATGGGGAGTCAATGCACCCAAGGGGCAAGGCTTGGGTTAATGCAGATGGCACCTTTATTTTGCACTGGATGTCACCCAAGGGTCAAGTCTTGGCAAGACAATAGGGAGTTAATGCAGATGGCACCTGGCAAGGGACTATCGCATTGAGCAATAAGACAATGGGGAGTCAATGCACCCAAGGGGCAAGGCTTGGCAAGACAAGTGGGAGTCAAATTATGCAGATGGCACCTGGCAAGGGACTATCGTGACATTGAGCAATAAGACAATGGGGAGTCAAATTATGCAGATGGCACGAATTGAGGCTCTTTAAGAGCTTAAATTGTAAACATATGTTCAATCTATATCATTTTGGATATAAAGACTCTAGCTGAGAGCAACGTCTGTCAATGTAATCATATAATAATAGCTATAATTGCTATTATACCTCTTTGGTTCAATACAAAACTTGGGTCTTATGGCATCATGTCTTTTTTCTATTTATTAAAAGTTTTAAAAATTTTGTGCATATTGCGAGTGATAATGTTATTTTCATGAAATATTTATGTCTCCTTTCATGGATTTATAAATTTATCACGTCAAGGAAAAACGTCAAGGAAAAATATTAAAAATAATTAAATTAACAAATAACTTAGATATAGCTAGAATTTCTAATATAGGATTATTTCAAATTCTTGCATGTTGGTGCAAAAGTATAGATTGAAAAAACAATATTTTTATGTGAATATGATAGTGCCACAAAGTGAACTTTTGATTTGGGAAGAATATTTTCAGAAAGTAAAATTTTGATTTGGGAAGGATATTTTCACAAAGTAAAGTTTTCATTTGGGAAGGATTTTTGGGCTTCGTCCAAAAACAACACAAAAAGTCCAAAATTAATGAAATAGGTGTTAAATGTGAGAATGGTAAACTAGGGGCTCAAAAGTAATGAAGTCCTCCAAGGAAAGCAAGGGAGTCCAAAGGAAAAGGAATAGTGCCCCTAACACTACCAGAAATTGAACCTTTTTTTACATTGTTTAAAAATTCCAATGTTGTGAAATGTGGATATTAGCATTAGTATTAGCATTGAAAGGAAAGCATCATATTCACATCGTGATATACAATCTCATGACAAAATATTGATAACCTTTTCGATGAAAATTCATTGATACCCACTAAGATGTAAGACTGTTGTTCAAAGCTTGTATAGATGCATATTTCAATAAAAATACTCACCGAAAATTTTTTTAAATGCTTTTGAGAATAATTTTGATGGAAAAATCGACATTAATACCGATCCTAATATCAATGTTAATATCAACATTAATATCGATGGCTTTTTTTTTTAAAGAGCATATCAACGATTTTTTTTTTCAAATTTTTTAAAGGGTGAATTAGGGGTCTGCATTTCCCTAATCAATCCATTATATATATTTTTGTATTACATTGTTTTGGCCATTGGTGTGTGTATTACATTGTTTGTGAGTACAAACTTGTATGTATCTATAAAAAATTGTTTGTATCTATTCCAAATTATGCCTACTTCCTAGCCCACTCATCATTCCTATTCCTCATCGTTGTTGTCATCGTCGTCCAAGTCCTTGTTGTTGCCATGCCCCTCGCATCACCACCACCCTTCTCATCATCATCATCTCCCCCTCCAAGTGCTCCCTCAACATGCCGATGGGCCTTGGTCCAAGGCTTTGTCCATATCTTAGGTGTTCAACAAGCACACACATTAGAGGTTAGTAGATTTTCTACTTATTCAATTTTAGTATTTTGTTGAAAAATAAATTCATGTAGTTTGAAGAGCTTACACCAACAAAGGGAACGAAGTCCCTTCAGAGGGGGTCAGTCAATAATATATGTGACTATCACATAAGTTCAATAAAAGGACATATTTCATTTTATTTTTCTCACCATTTCACATACAAAAAGGTATTATAAAAAGGATTTTGAAAACAAAATTTAATAGGAAAAGGGTGCATATTATTAATGAAAAATTCACAAATAAAGGGTTTTATAAATAGACCTTGAACATACATGATATATAGGGTTTATACATAGTGCCGCTCCTTCCCCCCTCCCCCACCCCCCCACCCTCCCCAAGAAACTCTCCATTTTTTTGAAGCATCTTGAAGAGAGCCACCATACCATGTTTGTGGGGTTAAAGGCCATTGTACCTTAACCAAAATTATGTATAATACTCAAACACACATATATATGGATGACATAGAAGATTAGGGTGTTCTGCACCCACTAAAACTTGTGTGGCTCTCTCTTCTAGCTCTCCCTCTCTCTCACCTTCTTCTGTTCTGCTTCCATCGTTGAGATCTCTCAACTGGTATTAGAGCGTGGGTTTTCTAGCTAAGCCCAGATGTGAGCCTGGAGCCCAAAGTCTGCTCCTACAGCTCTGTGAGAGGAAGGAGAAGCTCCATTGGGTGACTTTACCTACATCCAGGTGTGCAAAGAACCTTTGGAAAGTACTCTGAGTGGTTTTTTACAAGCCACCATGTGGTTTTTGAGGAAAAATATGTTTTTTAAATGATTCCCATGTTGCTTTCAATGATTGAGAGTTCAGAATGACCTGTAGAGGCAACCATTACCTGCTTTTAGTCTCCATTGCACTTCGAGAGTTTAAAAATGCCTTTATTCTTGAATTTGGCATCATTTTGTTGGATTTCTTACTCGTTGTCTCTGCTTCAACGTTTTTTTGCTCGTGTACTCGAGTTTAAAGTAAATATTTGTAGATCTGTCAGGTTCGGTGGACTCAGAAGGTCCTAAGACTTTTGTATTGCTCATCATTTACACTCTGGTGGTGTTTACAAGTAGATCTGTTTGCAAAAATGCTTTTTGGTCCGTGTGTTGGACCCGGTGATTGGGACCATGGTTTCCAAAAGCGTCTCTTCCATTGTGTTCTAGAGGCCCAAAGACCCCTACCTGTCAGCTCCTACATGATTTCGTAGAGATTTAGAGAATTTCTATCTCTCTAAGGTGCCGAATCATGTGTTTCTCTGTCAAAATTCCGTTCAAAGGTTCAAACCTTTGACTTTTGGATTATAGGTCAATTGCAAGGGTTGACTCCCTATTTCCCATTCATCGGTTGGGATTTTGGAGTTCCAAGAGAAGAGAGATATTTGCATATTGTCTTGTTGAGTCCGATTATGGAGTGATGCCCATGTTTTGAGGCATCCCAAGTTCTATTTTCACTAGCAGTCATTGCCGTGGGATCGTGATTTCTTGGATATAGCTCATGCATGTCACTCTAGTTGTAGTCTGAGCCATGTACGCTCATTTGTGGCTTGCATTGGGTTACAGTAGATGCTCTATAGGCCATTTGGATGCATTGCGATCCTTATTGGATGTGCTGATAGGCCCAGATTTCCTTGTGGGATGCTTTATTGATGGACATTTAGCACAGAGATGCAAGTTAAGGTAAAGCTTCGACACATTGTAGTTGATGCACTCATAGTGCTATGCTCTCTTGGATGAGACATTATTGATGATTATGCCCATGGACAGTGTTTATGCTTGAGGCATTTGGCTCTTATTGGCATTGGGTTTGCCATTGTTTTGTCATTGCAGGTTGACATTTTCTTTTGGGTCAGATTAGCTCATATGGATGCATAGTATATGCACATGAGTCAAATGTATTCTAATGCTTTGAGCCTTGAGTTTTGGTGACACTATCCTTCAATAAGGCAGACATATTTGGGTGCACCTGGTATTTGATGTGACTTCTCTCTTGCAAGTACTAGCATTTGGGATTTTGTTTCATTTGCATCATGGCATCCTCTTCCATGTCTGGAAAGGAATTTTTTAGCATTAAAAAGTTTGATGGGATAAATTTTTCTTTATGGAAAGAACAAATAAGGTATGTGCTTATTTCAAAAGAAGCACATTCAACCCTTGGCAGGGATTGGAGCTAAGCTTGTAGATATATCTGAGGATGATTGGAATGAGTTGGATGCATTAGCAAAGTCTACTGTTAGACTTCATCTTGTAGAGTCAGTCTATTTCATAGTAGTAAATAAGCAGACTACAAAAGATTTGTGGAAGAAATTATGTGCCACTTATGAGAAGGAAACTGCCTCTAATAAAGTTAACCTCATGAAGAGGTTGTTTGAGCTACAGATGAAGGAAGGAGTCTCCATTGCTTCTCACTTGAATGAATTCGATATTATTTTTAGCCAGCTTCAAGCTCAGAAGATGAATTTTGATCTGGAGACTAAGGCAATATTTGTCTTGTGTTCATTGCCATCCTCATGGGATACCTTCCGTATAGCTGTCAGTAACTCTACACCCGGTGGAGTACTAAAGTTTGATGATGTTGTGGGTAGCTTGGTGGCCGAGGAGATTAGACGAAACTCTATGGATGGAAACAAGCAAGATGCATCCTTAAATGTGCAAAGGGGCAGATCATAGTTTAGGGAGAAGTCCTAAGAAAGAGGGAAGTCTCGTAGCAAATCCAGGGCTCAAAACATTGAGTGTTACCATTGTGGCAAGAACGGCCACATGAAAAAGAATTGCTCCAAGCTAAAAAGAGTGCAAAATGATAAGAAAAAGAATGCAAATTAGGGTGCAAGTAAGAAGGAAGAGAGTCCAAGGGACGACAAAGGAAAAATGAAGATCGAGGAGATTAATGTAGTCACTGATAATAGTGACAACATTGCATTCTCTTCATGATGACTAGTCAACTTGCAGACTTGCTTACCAATGCATATTCCTAGGATTGGGTTTTGGATTCTTATGCTTCATTCCATGTTAATCCTCGTAGGGAATGGTTCTCCACTTATGACAGTGGAAAGACAGGTTGTGTGCATCTTGAAAATAACTACGCATCTAACATAGTGGGAGCAGGTAACATAAAGTTTTCCTTTGCAAATGGATCTGCATTTGTTTCGAAAAATGTGAGACATGTGCCTAAGCTGACCGAGAGTCTCATTTCAATGGATCAGCTAGATGATGCTGGTTTTCAAACCATGGCTTTCAGAGTTGGAAAATTCAAAAGGGCTCTATGGTTTTGGCCAAGTGTGGGACTTTGTATCCCTTACATGTATTAGGGGTGTATGATCATGTTGTTTCAATAATCAAGATGCCAAGTACTTGTTTGTGGCATTGCAGGTTGGGGCACATTAGCCAGAATGGAATGAAACTCTTGTGCCATTTGAGTTATGTACCACATTTGAGTTTTTCTGACTTTGAATTTTGTGAGCATTGTCTCTATGGGAAGTAGACTAAATCAACCCATAAAAGAAGAGGAAAGAAAGAGCTTGAAAAGCTTCATTTGGTGCATTCAGATGTATGTGGTCCCATACCTACAAGGTCATTAGGCGGGGCTGAATACTATGTGACATTCATTGATGATGCAACTAGGAATGTGTGGGCTTATGCTATAGCTCGGAAGAGCGATGTGTTCCAGGTATTTCAAAAATGGTTGGATTTGGCTAAAAATCAGTCCAAGTAGAACAGTTAAATGCCTGCGGACTGATAATGGTGGAGAGTATATCTCTCATGGCTTTCAGCATTTCTCTGATACATGTGGGATAAAGAGGGAGATCACGTCTCATACTCCATAGTAGCAAAATCTAGTTCCACGATAGATTCAGCTAGCTGCAGGCTCAGAAGATGTATTTTGATGTGGAGACTAAGGCAATATTCCTCTTGTGTTCATTGCCATCCCCATGGGATATCTTCTATACAGCTGTCAGTAACTCTGCACCTAGTGGAGTACTAAAGTTTGATGATGTTGTGGGTAGCTTGTTGGCTGAGGAGATTAGACGGAATTCTATGCATGGCAACAAGCAAGATGTAGCCTTAAATGTGCAAAGGGGCAGATCACAGTTTAGGGGGAAGTCCCAAGAAAGAGGAAAGTCTCGTAGCAAATCCAGAGGTCAAAACATTAAGTGTTACCATTATGGCAAGAAGGGCCACATGAAAAAGGATTGCTACAAGCTGAAAAGAGATAAAAATGATAAGAAAAAGAATGCATATTGCACTGCAAATAAGAAGGAAGAGAGTCCGAGGAAGGACGAATCAAAAATGAAGATCGAGGAGATTAATATAGTCACTGATAATAGTGACAATGACATTCTTTGAGTTGTGACTAGTCTACCTGCAGACTTGCTTACCACTTCAAATGATGCATATTCCTAGGATTGGATTTTGTATTCTCGTGCTTCATTCCATGTTAGTCCCCATAGGGAATGGTTCTCCACTTATGAGACAGTGGAAAGACAGGTTGTGTGCATCTTGGAAATAACTATGCATGTGACATAGTAGGAGTAGGTGACATAATGTTTTCTTTTGCAAATGGGTTTGCATTTGTTTTGAAAAATGTGAGACATGTGCCTAAGCTGACCAAGAGTCTCATTTAGCGGGTCAGCTAGATGATGCTGGTTTTCAGACCACTTTGGCTTTCAGAGTTGGAAAATTCAGAAGGGCTCTATAGCTTTGGCTAGTAGTGCCAAGTGTGGGACTTTTTATCCCTTACATGTATCAGGGGTGTCTAATCATGTTGTTGCAATAACTGAGTATCCAAGTACTTCTTTATGGCATTGTACGTTGGGGCGCATGAGTCTGAATGGAATGAAACTCTTATGCCATTTGGGTTATGTACCACCTTTGAGTTTTTTAGACTTTTAATTTTGTGAGCATTGTCTCTATGGAAAATAGACTATATCAGCCCATAAAAGAAGGGGAAAGAAAGAGCTTGAAAATCTTGATTTGGTGTATTTAGACGTATGTGGTCCTACAAGGTCATTAGGCATAGGGCTCAATACTATATGTGACATTCATTGATGATGCAACTAGGAAAGTGTGGCCTTATGCTATAGCTCAAAAGAGCAATATGTTCTAGGTATTCAAAAATGGTTGGCTTTGGCTGAAAATCAATCAGGGAGCAATCAGGTAGATCACTTAAATGCCTATGGAGTAATAATGGTGGAGATTATATCTCTCATGAATTTCAGCATTTCTGTGATACACGTGGGATCAAGAGGGAGCTCATGTCTCCTCATACTCCAGAGCAAAATCTAGTTGTAGAATAGATTAACCGCACCATTCAGGAAATGTTGTAATGTATGTTTTCCAATGCAAGCCATTTTGGTGGTTTTTGGGTTGAGGCAATGAAGACTTCAATGCATGTGATCAATAGATCACCTAGTAAGAGTTTGGATGGTGGTATTCATGAAGAGGCATGGAGTGGTAAGAAGCCCTCTTACTCTCATTTGTGTATATTTGGGTGTGAGGCATATGCACATGTGCCAAAAGAGCTTCGAAAGAAGCTAGATCCTAAGTCTAGGAAATGCATCTTTTTGGGTTATGGTGAAAGTGGAGAGACGGCTATTGTCTCTAGGATCTAGAGGAAAAGAAGAGCATACGAAGCCATGATGTGGTCTTTAATGAGAAGAAGATGCATAAGACACCCATGAGGGATGTGGAAATGAGGAGAATCACTTTCTAAGATGTGAATCCACTCACATATGTTGATAGATAGCAAGCTGTCCATGCACCAAATGTGCAAGAAATGGTGCCCCCGGGTACTCCCACAGGTACACAATCAAGGGCAGATGATGGATCATCTATTCGTGGAGATTATGAGCCAAATGTGGCGATATACAAGCGGGACAGCAAGCTGAAATGCCCATCAGAAAATCAGCTAGAGTGTCTAGACCACTTGAGAGATTTGTTCCAGGGGCAGACTATGTGATGCTTACTGATTGTGGGGAGCCTTCTCGCTATAGGGAGGCTATGATGCACGAGAATCAGCGCAAGTGGGAGTATGCTATGCAATCAGATATGAATTCACTCATAAAAAATTATACTTGGGGATGGTTTCTTTGCCACATGGAAAGAAAGCATGGCCATGTAAATGGTTCTACAAGATAAAGGTCACAAGTGATGATGTGCATAAGTACAAGGCCCATTTGGTTGCTAAAGGGTTCAAGCAAGAGAAGGGTGTGTACTTTGATGATATCTTCTCTCTGGTTGTGAAGATGACAACATTTAGATGCATACTTGGACTTGTGGCAACAAAGGATATGGAGCTTATGCAGATGGATGTCAAGACAACTTTCTTCCTGAGGATCTGCATGAGGAAAATTACATGGTACAGCTAGAAGGCTTTGAAGAAAAGGGTAAAGAACATTTGGTTTGCAAGTTGAAAAATATTATCTATGGCGTTAAGCAAGTGCCTAGAGAATAATATCGTAAGTTTGATGCGTTCATTCAATCCCAGGGTTTCAAAAGAAGTGAGATTGATCATTGCCTCTATACTAAAGGGGCTAAGGATAATAGCATGATACTCCTAGCACTTTATGTGGATGATATGCTATTGGCTAGCAAGAACACTAATGAGCTAGAACCATTGAAGTCCAAGTTGCATGAGGCCTTTGATATGAAGGATTTGGGACCTAAAGGACATATTCTTGGTATGTGCATCACGTGTGACCGGAGTATGTTACAAAAGTGTTGCAACATTTCAATATGAGAGGGAAAGGAAATAAGTACTCCATTGCCTCCATATGTAAAACTGAGTCAGGCAGATAGTCCCAAATTAGATGAGGAGAGGGCCATGATGGCCAAGGTTCCTTATGCATCAACGGTTGGGAGTCTTATGTATGCTATGATAGCTACTAGACCGGACATTAAATTTGCAGTGGGAGTTGTTAGCTGGTATATGGATAATCCAAGAAAGAGGCCTTGGGAGGCAATTAGTGCATCATGAGGTACATGAAGAGTACCAAGGAGATGTGTATCTGCTTGTGTACTTGGGTACATAGATTCAAACTATGCAGGGCATGTGGATAGCAAGAGATCCACTTCTGGTTATGTGTTCACCTTTGCAGGTGGTGCAGTGTCGTGGATGTCTCATCCACAAAAGTGCATTTCTTTGTCTACCATAGAGGCCGAACTTGTTGCAGCCACAGAGGGTTGCAAGGAGGCTATATGGCTTGATTGGCTAGTGGGATATTTGGGGGTTCATACAGGTGTACCAACATTGTATAGTGATTCCATGAGTGCTATTCAACTAGCACGGAATCCATTCTTTCATGCAAAGACCAGACACATTGAGGTCAAGTACCATTTCATCACGGAGGTACTCGAGGACAAGTGCATAGAGCTTGTCAAGGTCGATATAGATGATAACCCTACAGATATGCTGACAAAGAGTCTACCTAGTCAACGATTTGGGTATTGTCATGTTTTAATGGGCATTGGATAGTATGTCCACTACTTATTCTCCCTTAAAGGCACATTGGCCTTTAAGTGGGAGGTTGTGGCGTTTAAAGGCCACTTTACCTTAACCCGAGTTATGTACAATACTCAAACACACATATATATATGGCCTAAGTGGGATTGGTCAACTTTGAGCACCCTGGCTACTGCCACCCCCCATGGTTGGTCATACTTCTTAGCCTCGTTCTTCATCTCCTTCTTGAATTTCTTCTAAACCAGCTTGCATTTTCCACATCTCCCTGTCTTACAAATTTGATCTTTTCTTGATTTAAGTTTCATGGTAGTATTTCTACCTTCTATGGAAGAGCACCTAGAATATGAACTTATTTTATGAACCTTTTACCTTGTGAATCCATCATGTTCTGATTCTAGCAATCAACGTCATATGGTAAGGTTGTATAAGCTTGGGAGTCGACTCTCATGGTAGTACTTCCAACTCTCATGGAAGATAGTCTACAATATGACCTCTCCCTCTCCCTAGCCTTCAAAGTCCCTTGAGATATAAAGACAGGGGCAAATGATCTACCTTCGCTCCATTCTCTTTGCTTTGCAAATTCTCATAGTAGGGATTTAAACCCATGAGAAACTTTTACACCTTTCCTCACTATTATTTGAGGTGGTGGAAGAGCCTCTTTTTCTCCTGCCTGAGTCATCTCCTGACACCTTATTTCCAAGGGTACATTGCCCAAATGAGGCAAAAAAATGAAGCATATGCCCAAACATTTTGAGAAAAGTGAAGCATAAGAAAGATGGATGCATGATAAGAGATGAGATGAGGGAGAAAGGAGAGAGGGCTTGAATATGAGAAATGGACTAAATTTATAAGATGACGAAATGGGGGGAGATATCGAAACCCAAAGATAGTGAATGTATTTGCAAATAGTTAAAGCCTCAAAAATATGATCTAGCATTTTCCTAATCAATTTCTTACGAGGCCCTTCTTGAGTCCAAATCTCCCCTAGTCTATGAAACCTACACATGGAGTCCAAGGCCATGCATGCACGGGATGGTATATCGTCAACCCCCTTCAGCTGGGGCCAAGGGGGGATGTTGGAACTTAGTGAAGAGGGCTTAACGTGCCCCTTACCCTTGGATAACATGTGACAATAGCCACAAGAGTTAATCCCATATACAAATGGGTAACCAAGGAGAAATGCATATAAGTGAGCTTTGAGATGCTTAACTTACACATGGCCATCATGACACATGGCACTATAGGATAGGCCACATTAAGAATTTATATGGAACCATTCTACATGGTACTTTAGACTACCTAATCTGTGGTTAACATGACAATGCATACATGGTTCCTTGCCTACTAATGTTTTTTTTATCGGATCACATCATGGCATGGAAAACACCTTTGATATGTTTATTTGTACGAGTCATAGTGCTTGGAATCCATTCATTTGAAATTCTTTAATTACTTTATATTTTTGCTTTGTTGCTTCAATTTCATCATTACAAATGCAAAGTGATGGTTGTATTTGTGAGATTATGAACTTCTAGACTATGAGATTAGGCCTATTTACATGTTTCCTCATTTTGTTATGAAGTTATGTACCTCACTAATAAGACACTTATTTCTAAATTCTATATGAAGGAAAGATGTTCTATTCCAACAATTTTCCCTTTCTCTATAGTTTGATCTTTGCATAGTTTGCGGACATTGTATTTTCCTGATATTCATCAAATGAGAAACATTGATGAACCCAATAATTGTTGGGATAGATTTATCAATTCCAAATTTCCTATTCTCAATAGTCTTTTGATAAAACTAAATTTGACGTGAAATAGGTATAGGTTGCACCATATGGGTGAGCATGAGAAACTCATAGGTATTCCTCTCAAATGTTTCCACACTTTTTCTCCATATTTATTGTGAGCACATTATCAAGTCTATTATGGAATTCTTATCATAGTTTGGCATTCTTATCATATTTTGACTAGCTTTTATTTTTTAATTAGTCCATTTTGACTGGGATTTTACTTAACCTATAGACTTTTCCCTTTTGTTTTGAATGATAGCATAATTGTCAGAGGGGTGGGCATATATCGAACATAATATCTATACTTTGCATAAAAATTTGTAACTTCCTATTTGAATGCCCTATCAACATGATTCCAACACCAATATGTTTTCCAAAATGCTAACAAAAATCACATGCTAACAAACCAATCTAATCAGGAACTTTAAAATCTACATTAATCGCATTTCTACATACCTTCCTAAAGGTATGCTTAATGAACCCCTAACTTGACTCTAACCCACCCTAGCTAATACTAACCAAAGATAACCCTTAACTTAACCATATTCCTAACCCAACCCATAACCTAACCTTGATCTACTGGGCCTTTCTAGCTTCCCCTTCCACTGCCATCGCCAGCCAGCTATGAGGAGACAGAACCAGAGCAATGCATCATGTCCATCTTTGAAAGCTTGTTCGTTGATCCATGGCAATAACTAGATAGCTCAAGGCAGCAGTGCCATTTTTCCCATCTCCAACATGCAAGGAACACCATGCAGTATAAGAAACATGATCAACAACCTACCAAAAAAAAGCACAACAAAACCAAGATTTCCTCACACATATATCTACGAATATCTCCATGGTGTAATCTCCTTAAGATTTAGATGAAAAATTCCACGTGGAAGTGAATGTTGCATCAAGTTTGTTTCCCAATTCTCCACAACTTCTCATACTGCCAAACTGGCCCATGCCTAGAAGGAGTCGAGAGGAGCAAGGTGATCGTGCATTTATATGTGCGACATTATTTAACTAAGATCTTTAGCATTTGCCCTAACATATTATATCCTTTATGTAAACATTGCTTAATAATTTATCGTAAGCTAAAAAGCTATACATTGTATCTCTTGAAAGAATGGCCTTGACTAGGATTAGGAGATGAAGGCAAGAATTACTAGCTAAGAAAAACAATAAGGAACCTCTATCTTGCCCTTAAAAATGTAATTTAAAAAACATCCTAAGTCTCAAATTGAGACACAATACTCATTATAATTGGAACTAATAGCCTATTCACTATTATGTTCTTCTTCTTCTCTTCTAAGCTTCTAGTTTTTCTAATCCAGTTGGGCATGCATACACTGTACTTGAGTTGTATAGGAATCCGGACATTGTCTAGTAGAAATGACTTGGTATTGCTTGTTTTTCATTACTCTTCCAAGAGTTTTGTTGCTTTTTTATTGTAGCTATTATAATTCACATCTTTTCTTTTCTTCAAGAGAGGGGCTATATAATTGTGTATAAGAACCTAGATGTGTCACAAATCAAGCCTCATGTATGTAGGTACATGATCATGGTCTCCTTTCCTAATGCTAACCTCAAAGTAGCTCCAAATCACCTGGATGCTAGCATCTAAGTGTCATCTGCATAGCCAAAAAACTTGCTTGGTAGATTTGAGCTATGTAGCACATCTATCAAACCAAATCCCACTCTACTACCATGTGACTCCATGATCTCTCGAGAAAATATAGTCACAAGTGAAGCAATGTTGTACAAAATGTAGCATGTAAGTGCCAAATCATACCTGGATGATTTAAAAATTGTGTAACTTCTAAATCATACCTAGTATGTAACTACCAAATCCCAAATGAATCCATCATCTCTCAATATAGAATCGTGATGTGTGAAGCAATGTTCCACAAAATCCACATCATGAGAATGATCATCATTGATGTAGAATTAGTATTCCCTAATAATTAGGAGAATGATCATCACTGATGCAGAACTAATTCTCCCTAATAATCACTCGACTGAGGGGTACTATTTACCGCATTCCATCTATGATTATGCATCATGGTAACGACTGTGTACAAAAATAGCAACCTACACAACGAGATAAAAAACAACAATGAGGGCAATAGGACAAACATAAATTCTTATAAAAGCATGACCAAAGAAGATAATATTACCTGCTTAGAAAATTAAAACCTCGAGTTTATCTCATGCTACAACCTCCCACTTTGTAGTGTGGGTGTGTTATTTGTAGGCTACATATAGCACACCCAAACTTTGTAGTGTGGGTGTGTTGTATGTAGGGGTACATTTGCATGTCAATCATGTTGATGCAAGTAGGTGTCCATTGCTCTTGTACCTTGGAGTGATTGTCTGCTTGATGATAGAACTAGATCTTGGATTTGGCAAATTC
The DNA here is from genome assembly GCF_047967505.1 of Dipteris shenzhenensis. Classification (NCBI taxonomy): domain Eukaryota; kingdom Viridiplantae; phylum Streptophyta; class Polypodiopsida; order Gleicheniales; family Dipteridaceae; genus Dipteris; species Dipteris shenzhenensis. Next base: position 16,410,641 of record NC_141604.1, read on the forward strand.
GGGAGGAGAATTGTAGGGCATCACCAATGTTCAAGGAGGAGTCGTCAAAGGGTGTTTTAATTGAGCATGGGACAGGTTAGCCAAACCGGGTTGTACAGTTAGTGTATAGAGATAGATTGTCACTTTAACATGGTCAAAGATATTTTCATATGTGTAAGCCATGGTTTGTGAGATGTTCCTACTAGCATGACACGTGTTAATCATGGTGGGCATCCATTGGTTGTGCACCTTGGAGTGATGGTTTGCTTGATGATAAAATTAGGTCTTGGATTGGGTAGATTTGGGAGGAGAATTGTAGGGCATCACCGATTTTCAAGCAATGACGATGAGAGTATTAAAAGGGTGTTTTGATTTAGCATGGGGCATCTTACGTTGAGATTAGCCAAACTGGGTTTTTCACTCAGTGTATAAAGAGATATTCCCACGTCAAGATTGGTCAAAGACCTTTGAGACGTGTAAGCTATGGTTTGTGAGATACTCCTATGAGCATAAAAAATGTTAATATTGTATATTCCTTAATTTTTTTACTGGGTGTTTTTTGTTTCCTTGGTGGTCACAAAAGTAGTCGTACCTACTAGTCCACAAGATTTCATTCACTCTTTGTTATGTCCATGAGAGGATGATCTCCTTTACCATTCTCTTGCTTGTGTGGAAGGGAAATGTGGCACATGTGGTCAATTGGCTAGTCTTTTGACAGTTGAGGAGGATGTAGCTGAGTTGGAGATCATGCTTTAGTGGAATGTTGAGTATGTTACACAAGTTCTAGATGGTGTTGGCTAGTACAAGACATTGCAAATTGTGAGGAAAGAGACTCCACGTGTAGTCTTCATTTTTGCTTTTTGACTCCCTCACCGTCATGTTGACTCAATGTCCATGGTGCTATGTGAAGGATACAAGATTTAGAACGCATTGACCTACAATGTAGGGTCTACTAATAGTAGTTGCAATAGCACAATGAACTGCCAATGCATCTATAATGTTCCTTTTCTTGATAATCATATGTGTAATGAATGCTACTAAGTCCCTCACTATATGCTACCTGGGTGCTACCCTCTCCCTACATGCATCAAGACCAGCAAACACTCTACAGTCTATCAAGTCAAGATGATCAACCAACCAGCAATTAAGGGGGGAGGATGGTTGATATTGGTAAACGTGTGAGCTCACAAAAGAATGATTGAAATATCCCTTGAACACAATGACATTTGCTAGACTTCTATAAGTCGCATCTGGATCCATCCCTCTCAATAGTCATACAGGCCTTCAAATTAGTAGGAGGAGAGTGTAGAGGATTTCAAGAATCATGTGGAGTCTCTAAAGTAGGTAGAGAGGGAGGAGGAGGAGGAGGAGGAGGAGGAGAGAAACGAGGAGGGGCTAGGTCATGAGATGTACCTACAAAAGGATTGGCATCATCAGTAGTAGCGCCCAAGATTGTCCTCTCTACTCTGTCTTTCACTCACACAGGCTTTCCTCTTTCTCTCAAGAGCTTCATGAGTAGGGGGTTTCCTATTCCTATCACCTTTCTTATGTCTAATGGCTTTGAGAACCCATTCTCTATGAAGCTACTAGGAAATCAAAGGAGGTGAAAGGAGATCGAAATGATGGAGAGGCAATGAGGAATAGGCTTCAAACTAATAATGACTTAAATGGTCATATAGAGTATGCCCTTTCATAGGAAACTTAGACACTCCCTCTTCCTTGATTTAATTTAGATTTAATCGGTTCTTTCAATTTCATTAAATTGCATATTCCTTAGAATGGTTAAGTTATATAACTATAATTTAATCAAGCCATATAACTATGATTCAAGGTGACTTTTTTCAAGAATAAAAAACTCTACGATATGATTAAATCAAATGCTTGAGTAGGTCAAGTGATTCGATATAAATATTATGTTTACCTATCTGTAGACAAAGTGATTTTTCGTGTTAGCATAACTTGCATGCATCCCCACACACACACACACACACACACACACACACACACAGATGGCCTAGCACGATGCCTATGACTTTCATGCCTACATGCATGCATGATGACATGGCATGGGTGATAATGATGTGTCATCTCACCCCGATGATATGGCACATCAATACTATTGCATGCATGGACATGCATGTGTCATTTCCCTTGGTGATATGGCACATCAATTGTATTACATGCATGGACATGTGAAGGCTAAAGTGGAAAGTAGGGCTTGCATAGAATTTTTTATCCTGGGAAACCCGATGGCATATCCTTGATCATGTGTCACCTTATATGAGGTAGTAGTATGTGGTAAAATGTAGGGCCTTGCATGGGATGATGTGGCAAGAAGTGCCTTGATGGCATGTCTTTGATGATGTGTCAACATGTATGAGGTGGTAGTAAAAGATGACAAGGTGATGTCAACCTAGGTTATGTGGCATGATGTCAACCTAGTTGATGTGGCAAATGACATATGAGGTGGAAAATGGCACGTGCTTGATGGCATGTCCCTTTCTAAGCTTGCAATATGAGATGGCAAGGCAAGGTGACAACCATGCTAACTATGTAAGATGACTTGGCAAGTCAATTAGGTTGTCTATTAAGGATGTGGTAGTCCACGCCTGATGTGGAGTTGATTACTACAATAATATGATGCACTATTTGCTTTTCTTTTTGCTTTAATTATTCAGTTCACAATGACATTAATAATAGTTTATAAGAATGCTAGCAAATAGAGCTTATGCTATAGAGTTAATTTCAAGATTACACCCTAGGATTTATAGAACCAACATGATATAATGTGTTTCTTGTATCTTCTATAATATGTATATTTGCTAACCAATGAGAAAGGTACAATTCTAAAAGCCTTTTAAAAGCTCATACCTTATGTAAGCACATGGAGCCATTGATTTTTTGTGTCAAAAGCTAGAGATGCCACACGTAATTTGATCCAATGTGGGTCATAGGTAGGCACTCATGGTCCACACATACCAAGCACTTTGAATGGTGCATGCACCCCATATGTCGATTGGACAAGCAAAGCTACAAATGGAATACATATTATTCGTCTTGACCTCCGTTAAATGCACATTTGTTGTCTCCTTACCCTTTGATTTCCGAAGGCGCTCTTAGAAAAATACAACTGTCGTAATCCGAGAATTGCTCATCTACCTCTTTTCTTTTGCAACCACCTAAGCTTGTACACTCTTCAAGAAAACAAACACCTTCATAGGCCCTAATTGAGCTTGGTTCATTTCCAAATGATGTACATTTATGCGTAGACTTTTGACATGCATTCTTGGAACACACATGTACTATAGACCGTATTACGTCAAACATATGCCCCTTAAAGACAATCAAATGTTCCTTTGGACAATTGCATTCTAGATATTCATGGGGAAAGATCAAGGTGGTATAGAATCATGGGGAAGATACCATGGTAAAAGGAAAACTTAATGATGAGGCATGCTAATGTGGACTACCATATTTTCTTCATTCTCATTGCCTACTTACAATATATGTTTCGAGATTACAATATATGTTTCGAGATTACAATAGATGTTTCTAGCAGTTTCGAAACATATTGTAGAATATATTGAAACTTGGAACCACATGGTTTAAGCTTTATAAAGACTTCAATTTAACTAGTTTCACTTTAATGAATTATATTTTTTGTTATCAAAGTTCCCAATTTGATTCAATTTTCATATTTGATACCTATGCATGACTTTGTTTATGAATCATTGTCATAAGTCTATAGTCGAGGAGTGTTTGATAGATCTAGACTCTTAAGATCTTACACATTCATATAATTAAACATATTATCTTAAACTACACTTTGTTAGGTAGGCAGATCTTGAAACCTCTTCTCTTTTGTCATTTCAATAACCTTTTCTTTAAGAAACTCAAGCCATTTCACGTAGCACTGAATGTCTCATATATAGAACCAGTCAAATCATAGTAACAATCATTTTGAATTGTTAACTCACTAGAAGAATCTCAATAAAACCACGATTTCCCTTCCCAGCTGCCATGCCCAGTCTTCTCTCAATATTGAAAGAGTTGGATCCACTCGTGCTCTTATGCTCTATTGAAAAAGAACTTTTTGTACCCCTTTCGAATACAAAATTCCGACAGGCAAACAAGTTAACCACTATGCAGAGCTCAGAGGTGATATGTACCACATTAAGGGATCTAGGTCCCACTGGTTATAAGCCAGATTGTATTTTTAAAAACTTACACGGTTGAACAAGTATGACTAACAAAGACAGATGTTACAGCACATGAGAAGTCTCTGTCATTCTTTTAAAGGATATATAGGAGGCAAGGTTGATAATACTATGAACATTTTGGGGACAATTGAGAAGAACCCATGACCCCAGCACCCCTGTTCTGACTGCAGATTTTTGGAGCACAGAATGTGAATGCTATGAACGTACTCAACTGGAGGATACTCCAATTGTGACATAAACACACTGCATACAGATACAATGCTGTCCCCCCAGATTTGTGGAACCAAGATATGCATATGCTTTGCTTCCTTTTACTCAATAAAACTGATAATAGACTTTTTTTTTAAGATACCATGATGTGAACTGCTCAAGAATGCTGTTCTCACATTGTGAACAAATAACCAAAACCTAATCCATTTGTTCTTAACAAACACGTTCCAGTCAGGAACATCCCACAACAGTGGACAACCACATAAATTAATAAAGTGCAGTATAATCAGAATCCTATCACGAGATTTACACTAGCTCAATTCTCCCAAACAAAGCAAACCCTCCACCCAAAAAAAGGAAGAACATAAGAAACAGGCAGATAGACATGCACAAGTGCACACACGAGAGAGAGAGAGAGAGAGAGAGAGAGAGAGAGGCATTTTCATTAACAAGCAATATCAAGGTAAAAACGTACTCAAGAAAACTAAATACCAGCATTTATCTACAATGATTTCGCAAAATTTTTAAACCTAAGCACCAGAAAATTCAAGAATTAGCCTGCTTCTATAACATAGTATATTGGATTATCCCACTTCAGAAACAAAGACAATTGTTATTAAAATTAAAATAGAACAGACTAGTTCAGCTGAGCACAATGGTTTGATTGAGTGATTCCTGTGTCATACTCCGGGGAAAACGCCCTTCATAGACAAGCACAAGTTTGCACAACTGTAGATGACATATTCGTGGGCTCAACAATGAGCCCAAACAACCATATATTTAAAATACACTCCTCTGTCCACCATTGATTGCCAGAGACCAATTTTCACAAGGGCAAAGATTGCCTCTAGCCCATCATTCTTTGGGCTGAACTGTGACCAATTCTACATCAGGAATGGAAATAGGGCTCATTACCCTTCAGAACACAACATAGCAATCCTCATTTCTTGGGATAACCCTGAACTTTGCCGCCACCTGCACTAGAATTCATATAGCCATCTTGCAATAATTCAAAGATGTATCAGACTTCATGTGACCAACACTGATTTCGCTATTGGAGCTTTAGTTGCAGCAACAGCCTCCAGCCGTTTCCAAATTGCATCCCTTTTCTCCTCTTTCAATTTTGCCTTGGCTTCCTCTTCATGATAGCTTTTCTGGCATTCCTCAAACAGGTCTTTATCCAAGTCCTGAAATATCTTCCTTACATTCTGTGTTAGGCCATGCACAGCTTGATTCCAATGACTATTAGCATTTTTCTCCAGTGCAGTAAATATCAAAGGTAAAATAACTTGCCGATTCTGTGCAACCAAACCCACAATATGATCATTGTTCCACAATAGCAGTGCCCGCTCAGCGACCTGCATAATGTAGCCAACTTCATTGTTACAGTCAATCACCTGTAGTTCCTAATAACTTGCACAACAATCTGCACTCCCAGTAAAAATTCCTACATTCTGCAATTGTTTAAGCTGATGCAATTGCCAGATCCTGTACAATCACCTCTCTCTCTCTCTCTCTCTCTCTCTCTCTCTCTCTCTCTCTCTCTCTCGGGTGGGGTAGCGTACTGGTTTGGGGTGCTACATCCGAGTGGCATGGGAAAAAATAGCAAAAGTTGTAAGAGAAGACGCACACAAACGATATGTGGTTCGAAATTATGGCAAAGGAGGGGAATATCAGATTGACAGCATACTATTTTGCACCCCCACAATCACCCATCTACAAAAATAACTGTCATATATCCCGAGAAGACCCCTCGTGCATTTAGGGGGGGGATATAGCCAGGTTCCCTAAAGAGAATCCAATTATTCTTGCAGGAGATTTTAAGCCACGACAACGGAGGGGAGAGACCCCATATGGATGGAAGAAGTGGAAGAGGACAACGAAGAAAGAAGAGCCTGGAAAAGGACATCAAAAGATGCAAAGACATCACGCATATGGGAAAACAACTCACACTATGTGGAGGCTTTGGGCTGCAAATCTGTAATGGCACATCGAATTTTCAAAACACAGGACGATTTACATGCAAAACAACACAAGGATCAAGTGTAGTTGATTATGTGATAACAAGCCCGCATGCAAAGCACCTGATGGATTTTAGCAAGATTGGAGAGGAATCCTTTGAGTCTAACCACAGGGCAATGTCTATAGGCATATTGGGGACAAATAATGCTGTGAAAAAAACAGAAAATTACTATACCTCCCAAGTTCAGAATAGATAACAACAGCACTCATATCTACGAAAGAAAAATAGAGGCGGCAATGGCACAAGGTCAGATGCTTTCTACATGCCGCTGTCAACAGCCCAAAAGTGCTTCACTAGAAGCAAGGGAAGAAGTAAGGGAATGCCATGTAATCATTGGTATGACCAGGACTGTAAAGATACAAATAAACCTGGAAAACAGCAAACACATCAGAGAAGGAAGACAAAGCGCAAATATATAAACAGGTAGTAAGGAACAGATAAGATATTTCTCAAGAGCAAATAGATCGAGGTTTTGAGGAACTAAAACAAAATCCCAAAAAGTTACATAGCATTAAACCTCAAGAGAGGAAAGCACAATGGGTCCATGGGAAGACATGATCCGGCTTCTCAAAAGCCCATACAAAAAGGATAGGGAAGAGAAAGTCAATCACGATGATATCATCAAGGCAACAAATGGAATCATAACTGAGGAAGTCGTGGGTAGAGGCCTGAAAAGCTAGCTAATGGAAAGACTCCACACATACAAGGGGTGGAAAGGAAATGTTAACATGGCGAGGAGAGAAGACAAAGAAAATGCTTACCAAACTTATGAATATGGATCTAGAAGAAGGGCTCCCCTCATGTGGCAGGTTTGAAGGGTTGCACCAATCCATAGAGTGGGAGATACTAAGATGGCAAGGAATTATCGGACAATCATGGTGAGCAATATAATGGCAAAGCTATATGGCACTATCCTTGAGAAAAAGATCAGCATATGAGTGGAGTATCAGGGAGTTAAGGCATCATCCCGAGCACGTGACGGTTACTCGCTTAGTTGCCATAAGGGCTGCAACAAAAGGAGCCGAACGTAAGCAACAAGCGGTCTATTGTTGCTTTGTAGATTTCAAGAAAACCTTTGATACAGTAGCACATAAAAAGCTATGGGAAAGGTTGGAAAAGCTACTAGTCCCTCAAGGACTCCAAGAGGCCACACACCGACCATATGGGAGAGTTCTATCAGAGTTAGCACAGCAGTTAGTTGATGGATCCAGCTCCAAGGGAAAAACTGTCATAAGCAATGATATAGGGACTAAGCAAGGCTGCCCCTTCTCACCAACCCTTTCCGGCCTTTTTATCGATGAGTTGGAAGAGTGGATGAGAATACACAGCAAGGAAGGGTGCACAGATTGCAAGATATGCAATGTTAATGCTTATCTATGCAGATGACATGGTATTCTTTGCAAAGATCAAGAAGAACCTGCAAGCACATTTGGATACACAGAGAGAATTTTGAAGACACTCGTAGATGCAGGTCAATATAGATAAGAAAAAGGTAATGGTGATTGGGACATGTAAAAAACACATTGATGTCACCTTTGAAGGAGAGCCCTTGGAAACAGTAAACGCATACAAGTAACTAGGACTGGAATTCACATACAACTACAAATGGAATGCATGTGTGGAGAGGATGATTCTAGGTGGCTTGAAGGCTTTATATAGCTTCCAAAATAAATGCAAGAAAACACACTTGTGAAATTGAAAAATGAGAGAGTTTCTGTACACCATGCTTGTGCAAACAGTAATCCTTCACAGGTTGCCTAGCTTGGGCGCCCGGACTCTCTAGATCTACTGGGAAAAGAATAGAAACTTTCCATAAACGTTTCCTAATAGGAGGTTAAGGCACAGACACCCTACCCCATCCCACTGGCTGAAGCAAGTATGATACCTCTAGAAGGGGAGGCATTGTGTCAATTCATGGCTTATCTCAAGAAAATTGGAAAGATGAACGCCAGTAGTATACCACACAAGGGGATGGAAGCTACACACATCACGAAATGGCACAAGGAGGGAATGGAGTGGATGGAATCATGGGGTATAGCAGCTGTTGATATACCAGAAGATGCATGTTCAATCAGGGAGATAGTAGCGCAGAAAATACTACAGAAACTATGGCAGAACCTGGGGACAAAAACATAGTTCTACAAACAAGAAATTAACTCAACGGACAACTATGAGAGAAATACCTCGGGTAAGACATACCAATATTTACAAGGCGTCTAATCTGCAAAATCAAAACCCGTTCACATGATCTGGAGGTGGAGAGGGGCAGGTGGCCAAAATCCCCAGAGAAGAAAGGATCTGCAAAATCTGTTCCACAAGGGAAGTAGAAAACGAGCAGCGTGTACTCCTAAAATGTAGAGCCTATGTACACATCGGAGAAGGCAATGGTGACAGTACTTGGTGACAAGATGAACCTCGACCATGCTTCGGAGGTCCTTGTCTCAGTAGTACGGGATGCTGCCATCAGATCTTTTCCCACGACTCGATCTACACATGTTCTAGACGGGAAGATGCCCCAAAGCTCTTGGTTTGACAACAAGTACATAGAGATGAGAGCTTACCTCACATGCAAGTGAGCCCTAGGACACCTCAATCCATCTGAGGCACAGCGGATCTCACCCCGAGTGACACGGTGTAAGAAGCGAGCCTTTCTCATACACAGGATGGGCAAGATGATCGGATCCTTGTGTGGAGGTGACCCATCACTGGATGGGGACTTCTATCGGAAGGGAAGCCACCTATCCCCATCACTAACCCAAATGTGTCATGCTCCCTCTATGATGCCCAAATGCAAACACCACCGGATATGTCCTCTATGCCCAAGCCCGCCACTTGTCATTTGTTTACCACAGAGAATGTACGGGCTGCACTTCATCGATTACACAATCGGAAAGCACAAGATCACGAGGGCCAACGGACTGAGCACTTTGCGCATGGGTGGGAAGCTTTAGCTCCGGTCCTGGCATAGATGTTCAACCAAGATGTTTGTCACGGCTTCCCACTTGCTTGAAGCACCACCACTATTGTACTGATACACAAAGCAGGGGACCCCATGGAAACTGGGAACTACCGTGTCCTCATGATTGGTCATACTCTGGCCAAGATTTATGGGTCGGTTCTAGAGAGGGACCTCAACAATCATACCAAGGCTCAGGGACAGCGGGCACTAGGACAGGCAGGCTTCACGAGACAGCACTCTACTCTAGACATTTTCACCCTGAGAGCTATCATTGAGCAGGCCAGTCTAGACACCAGAAAGTCTACACATGCTTTGTAGATTTTCGGAGGGCTTTCGACACTGTCCCGCGATCCCGCATGATCAAGAGACTACAAGAGCTGCAAATTCCAGAGATGATGATTTGGGGTGTGATGAGCCTATATGAGTCAGTTAGAGGTAGAGTCCGTGTCCCAAGTGGTTTATCAGACTGGGTCAAGAGCACGATCCGGGTGAAGCAGGGCTGTCCACTCTCACCGACCCTTTTCGGGCTTTACATTGATGAGATCACATCCTTCATAGACCGCCTAGGAGGCGAGGGGTCAAAATTTGCTGATCTCATAATGCACATAGTCCTATACGGTGATGACATAGTCCTTATATCATCCTCAATGGAAGGGCTACTGAAACCGGCCTTGGATAAACAAAAGGGCTGTGATCTTCTTCTACTCAGTCATAAACTTCATAAATGACCACAATGCAAGCTTCATTCACTTCAATCACTTAGCACAACTTAGAAACAAACTTCAACAACAACAAAGGTGAGGCTAGAATGCCCCTACTCAATGAAAATAGTACACAGTGCACCCACTGGTCCAAAAAGCCTTGGCACCCCTTACGGTATTTATTTAATGCTACTGAATGGAAATGCTTTACAACAGGGGTTCAACCCTGCACCATTCCTCTCTGCAAATCCTCTACTTGTCTTCAAGGCATCTAATCCAAGTGCACCACTAGAATTCCCACTAGCAAAGCGTACTCAGGCATCCATACCTCTGACAAACTGAGCTCAAGGAAGCCTCAAGGCTATCACATGCATCCACACTGTCCTTAGGCCTTTCACAAGAGAACCCTTGCCTCTGGGTGCTTCTAGAGCCTGTAGGAGTCCTGAAAGGACTACAAACAACATGCATGCACTACAAAAAGCTGCAAAACAAGAAAGAACAAGGGAAAACAAAACCTGGAACCAACTCTCACTGTCTGTGGCAGAAGGGCGAGCTCCTTCCTCACACCTGTCCTCTGTCCAGGCTTCCTGCAAGGTGCAAGTGTCTTCGAGCAATCAAGATAAGAGAGAAATAAAGGTAGAGAGCGAAGGTTGAACAAGAAAGAGCTGTAGAGGAAAGATAGTCCACAGATCTGTCCCGAAATGACTGCCTCGGGCTCTATGCCTACGTCCTAAGAGCGCATACCAAAAGCAGTAGGGAAAGTTCTGCTTGCAACCTGCACTGGTCCAAAACAGATCCAGAAGCCACCACACAGCCAGAAACACGTGCAGAAAGGTCTAGCAAAGCAAAAGACAACCCCGGGCACTTGTTGGAGGCAGTCACACACGTCTGTACAGATTCCGTGTAGGCCGTACAAAAATTTTCAAAAAGTTGAAAAATGACACTTGGCACTTCCTAGAAGTGCATACTAGCCTCGAAAGAACTGAAACATGCTTAAAACAGCTGAAAACAGGCTTGAAACAGCTCAAAAACTGCACAAGAACAACTGAAAACGTCCAACTCCTTTGAAAGAGTGAGGGGAGAGAGAGACAGAGAGAGAAGGTGAGGGAAGGGCATGCATACACATGCATGCCAAATGGCACCTCCTCCTTGCCATTTGCCCCTTCATTAAATTCCTAACCCCCATACCAAGGAGGACAACGTTGGTTGTCCGTCGGCCCAACTTTTAGACCCCTCTTTTAGAGCCTTTGCCTTGCCCCTAGGACCTAGTGGTGCACCTAGACTTTGTCCCTAGGAACTTCTAGGAAGTATGCACTTCCTCTAGCCAGTCCCTCACGGCCAAACCATTACAACACTTAAGCATGGTTAATCCCGGTTTAAGCGTAGGTTGAGTTACAAAGATACTTTACATCACTTTTCACATCCCCGTGACAACTACACAGACATCTTCAGGCTCTATAGGTGTTATGTAGAGAGAGAGAGAGAGACTTGACAGTCAACCTTGGGAAGACCAAGGTTATGGTCTTCAACACCTCACATGCAGTGGCCCGTCGACTCAGCTTCACTTACCGTGGTGAGCCAGTGGAGAGAGTGCAATCCTACACATATTTGGGAGCAGTCTCCACAAGACCCCTCTTCACGATGACACATGCAACCCAAGCACGACTCGCACGAGGGCGGAGTGCTTTGGCCCGACTAGAGAGACAGTGCACTTTCAGGACCCACCGACGAAGAGCAAGCTCTTCGACACACTTGTGCGACCGACTGCCATGTATGCAACACCCTTCCGGGATGTGATCTACCGAAGACCGAGTGGAAGAAATTTGAGCGGCTACAAGTAATTATGGGGTCCAGGATGATTCGGAGTAGTCCCACATGAGATAGTGCAAGCAGAGTTCGTCATGACTCCCCTACAAGTTGATGCCATCTTTCAGACAGTGACTTTCATCCACAGAGTCTGGGACTAACCTCGATGGAGACTACCGAGGTTGTCTCTGGAGTCATCCAGACGACTAGCAAAGAGCGGAGCAAACACATGGTATGCAAGGATATACACATGGTTTGTCAAGCATGGTATTCAGATGGACAGGCTCCCCCCTTTCGATACAGCATGGACGCACCCCCTGAGTCGATCCCGCGAGACGAGCTTAATCGTATCATACGGCAGGATCTCCTTCAGCTCCACACATCTCGGGCTTGTGGGAGGGGACCAGGAACTCCCCACCAAGTCCCAGTTCTATCGTGATCACTTCCTGGGAGTGTCAAAGAAGGGTTTCATCATCAGACCCTGGTATCTCGAGGACAGAGTCTCGTATGCACTAAGGATCGCCATTGGACATATGCATGTTTCATCTCATCAGTTGACTATTGAGATAGGGAGAGCAGCAAGCATACCCAAAGAGCAGCTGATTTGTATGCTATGCACACTAGGAGAGGTTGAGATAGAGGAGCAACTTTTATGTACCTACCCAACGTACTATGAGATCAAGGGGTGATACCATTGCCTCTTCCAGGAGGGGAGCAGCTTCGGCCCACTCTCACGAAGGACTAGGTTTGCATTGGTCTATAACTACTGGAGATGCGCAGACACAGGGAGACTCTACTACGACAGATTAGAGAGCAGCAGGAGGCGACCAAACCACAGGATACATAGGCCGACAGAGCACAACAACACGTCACAGACTTCAAAGCATTTGAGTCAGCTCCAGAGGACAGCGGGGTATGGAGGAGGAGATAGCTGCCATGCGGGTAGCCTGAATTGTTGAGAGAGAAACGCAGAGACCACCTGCAGCACGGAGAGCGACTAGAGTTCACTCTATTGAGGTCCATCCTATCGCAGCTTTCCTTAGAAGAGACCGCCTGAGATGGGGGATCACTCTGAACATAGCCCAACAGGTTCAAAGATCAAGGAGACCACGCCCTTCCCCACCACCATTGCATGAGACAACCCGACAGATGCACATCCGAGACATTTTTGCCGCCCATAGACGTGCCACCACGGTGCCGGGTTTCAGCTTCTAAGTCCTAGCTCTCAGCCTACTTCAGCTAGTCTCATATATATTTGCATCTGTTTTTGTTCGAGATATTGAGCTCCGTAGATTAGTTTACCACTCAGCAAGGGCTCTAGCACGCCCTTCCCTCCAACCCCTAGAGGTTTGCATGAGATTTTCCTTTTTGGTGTACTTTGTACCTTGTCTCATAGGCCCATGCGAGACATTAATACATCTTTTTTTTTTTTTCTTCTCACACATATGGGAAGAAAGAAAGAAGAAGAATGGGAATTTGTGGAGACACTGAAGCCTTTGAGAAATAGGAAATTCACTTGTAAATGCAAGTATTGCCCTCACAAGTGGGGTGGAGCACCTACCTGCAAAAGAGAGCACACTCTCTTGGGCTGACAGGCCTTGGGGTTGACCCTGGTGCCTCCCCCCTGAAAATGTGAAAGACACTTGCAAAAGGTTGCAAGCAAGGGCAGGTTTAAAAAATTTTGCACGAGAGCTTGGTGCAGATGTGGCTGATTTGGGAGATGCAAGGCACCGGATGAGGATGCAGCTTGAGGCTTGAGCCTCATCAGTTGTGATGTATTTCAGATTTGTTTCCTGGCTGTGGCAGCTTGGCTGCCTTTTCACTTTGTTATATGATGTTTTCCAGCTTGCCTTTGATGTTTTGGTGTAATACCTACAGCCTACAAGCTTCTTTCACTTATCTACTACCTGCTACCTTTAATGATTGATAATTTGTTTTGTTTTGAGAGCTGGCTTTGCTGTCTAGGCAGTTACACCCACCAGACATCTCATGGAGAACTCTTTCCCCCCACCTTATCTATTCGGCGCCACCTCAAGTGTGGACCCTCTGAACCAAACGAAACTTAGGGAGCGGAGAAGAAACCAGGATCCTGACGGACCCAAGCATGCAAGACTTGCCTTCCACCCCCAGGCCACAGCTCACCCCACTAAAACTCCATAAATCGACAGGTGCTTGATCTAGAGCTGCCATACCCATACTAGGCGTGTCGGCTCAACAGTGGTGTCACCAAGCATTCAGAGTCTGACCAATCTCCTCATGCCTTGCAATCAATGTGATACCCGCTACGTACTTGCATTCCAACTCTTTTCGCTTCGCACTGATCACTTAATCACTTGGGGAGAATATTGATCATGATGTTTTGGTATCTATCACTATGTATCACATGACAGAATCCAGATCCTAGACTCTTCATGACTTTAAAATTACTATAAGTTTGAAGTTTGAAGTTGAAAGGTTTGTAGCTCTCTCTAAAGTAAATGTGTACAAATGTATATTTTCCTAGTTTTTCTTTTGTAAAATTAGGGTTGCATATGATTCAGCCCAGGGGCTGAACCATACTCCAATCATACTTCTATACCCATATGACGTATGTGTATGGTAATGTATGGAAAAAACTATGTCCTTTTCTCGACTTAAGAGGACATCTATCCCCATTAGCTCTACACTCTTCACCACACTTCGCTTGAAAGAAGCCCTTCAAAAATTGTAAAATGCCAAGGCCAAGGATCGTGAAGCCACTTTCTCGACCAATAATATCATCATTTCAATCCAACACCGCACAGAATCCATAGATGCACGCAATTACCCAGAGCGAGAGAGCAAGAGTGAGCTGAACGTAGTTCACTCCCGAAAATGTACAAAACTGAAGTGAATGAAGTGTAAGTACAAGGAAAGAGATAAGGGTTTTGTCTAAGTGACAAAACCCTATCTAATCACTAACCGTAGTTAGAGATTAGACCGTGGTTAGGGAAAAAAACCTCTAAGAGGAAAAAATACCCCTAACTCACTTATTAAATTACATTGGCCACTGCCTAGAATATATCAATAATTCTAACACCCCCCTAAAGTGCCAATGTAGTGTACAAGGTAGTGATCAATCACCAAAAGGAGATAAGTTTAGGGCACTGCGAAATGCCTCAAACTTCTCACGTTTAAACTCGATCTCCAAATAAAATTTAACATGCCCAAATCTATCATGTCAAATTCAGCTTTCAACTCAGCTTTGAAATCTACAATTATATCCTCATTTGACCCTGTGAGCAGCATGTCATCTACATAAAGAATGTTGACCGAAATTTTCCCCCCATCCTTCTTGATGTAGAGTGTTTTCCGTAGGAGTATTGTGTAATCCCTTACTTGCCAGGAATGCATCTATCTTGGCATACCATGCACGTGGGGCTTGTTTCAGCCCATATAAAGCTTTGTTAAGCTTGCAAACTTGAAGTGCATTGCCAGAAAGTTCAAATCCAAGAGGTTGTTTGACATAAACCTCTTCCTACGAGTCCCCATTAAGGAAAGCTGTTTTTATGTCCAACTGATGGAAATTCCACACAAAATTTGCAACCATTGCAATAACTGACCATATGGTGGTCATCCGGGATGTAGGAGCAAATGTCTCCTCATAATCTATGCCCTTCTTCTGTGCATAGCCTTTGGCAACCAGCCGTGCCTTGTACCTATCAATAGACCCATCTGGTTTCTTTTACCTTGAAAACCCATTTGGTACCAATGGCATGCTTACCTGGTGGCAAATCCACAACATCCCAAGTCTGATTTTTCTCTATGGACTCCAACTCATTCTACATGGCATGCATCCAATGCACATTATCCTTTGCTTCTTCAAAAGAGTCAAGCCCCTCTTCATCAAGAAGAGTCCCTGCATACTGTCTCAACTGAAAGAGCCCCCCCTGCCTGCCTTACTGCACTACGAGCCCTGCCAAGCAATGGGGCCTTAAGCCTACTCTCCCTGAGAGTCTGAAGCAACCAATTCGGGACTGTTTCGGCTGCATGTATCTCTTGAATCTCTTGCCTCACAACTTCATCCACACCCTAAGGTGGTACAAAATCAGCCGGTAGCTGAATCGGGGCATGTGGATCTAGAGGAGGTTGCTGTAAATTCTGAGTTTCAGCGGGGAACCAAATGCTATAGGAAGCATCCCCTCAAAATCATCATCTGAAGAAGCTGGAATCTGAAATTTCAAACAATATAGCATCTCTACTAATAAAAATCTTGTGTGTAGCAGGATTGTAGAGACGATAGCCTTTGCTTTGTGAATTATATCCCACGAAAATGCATTTGAGTGCCTTGTCTGACAACTTGTGTCTAAACTCCACGGGCACGTGGGCATATGCAACACAACCAACTCTGAAATGGTCCACTGAAGACTTTCTCCCATGCCATGCCTCATAGGGAGTGATTGTCTTCAAAGCCTTTGTAGAAGCCCGATTCAAAATATAGTTGGCACACATGAGGCCTTCAAGCAAAAACATGTGAGGCAACTTCTTACTTGTAAGCATGCATCTATCCATCTCCATGGCAGTGCCATTTTTCTACTTAGCTTTGCCATTATGTTGAGGTGTAAGCCTCACTATAAGCTGATAAGCGATGTCTTTCTTCTTCAAAAATGCCTAAAATTCATGAGACATATACTCTCCCCCTCAATCTGTCCAAAGTGTCTGCACCTTGACTCCTGTCTCATTCTCAACCATAGCCACAAAGTGTTTGAAATGCATAAACACTCCTGATTTTGCCTTGAGACCATAGACCCAAGTGTAGTTGGTGAAGTCATGTATGAATGTAACAAAATAGAGAACCCCCAAAAGCATGTGTCCTCATGGGACCGCAGACATCACTGTGAATAAGCTGTAATTTCCGTGGAGCTTTCACTGCACCATCTTTCTTGAAGGAAAGTCTCTGCATTTGCACCTCTACCCCTACCTCCAGCTGTAGGAGTGACAGGTGTAGCCACTGTATCTGGTCTCGCTTCATCTCCATTGACATAATCCCAAAGATGTCTGCCAACCGAGATATTGCAAACCATGAAACTCCACAAGGAGTAGAAGGTGCCATCCAACTTATCCTCTTATGTGAGAACTCCAAACACCTCATTGGGGTTGTTCTGAGCCATTTTCACCAGATAATCTCAAAAAACACAGCAAACTGACCAAGTAAAATCCCTTCCTGGGATGTAAAATGCACAAGTAAAATCTGCAAAGAAAATCTGCCCACAGTGACAAATATTGTCATAGCGTATCAAAGGCTCAAAATGCACTTCAATGCTCTGTTGAATGCCCAAAAATCTGCAAATAGAATCTGCAAAAAGTGGCAAAAGTCTGCAAATTGACTCGTACTGAGTCTAGAACTGCTTGCAAACTTCCAAAATGCTCTTTTACCTGCAAAATTGCAACCCAAATGCAAAAACCCCAATTTTCTGCAAGAAATTGCATACAAAAGACAGCAAATGATCTGAAAGCTCCAAATGTTGCACAAATTGCACTCTGCCTACAAAAGCCCCAAATTTCACTGCCAGATTGCAGTGCAATTGCAAAAGCCCCAAAATTTCTCCAAAACTTACAGATGTACTGCAATGTCTGCTACAGCTTCAAATGTGCTCCCAAAAGCGAAGCCAAACAATGGCTGATGCACAACTAAGCCTGCAAATAAACTCTGCCTGCAAATGATGGACACCGGACACCTTCAACCTGTAAAAGTCTACAAGTACAGAATTGTACGCAATTGTACGAACGTACTGTACGAACTATACAAACAAAACTAACACAAAAGTACGGAACTATATGGACGGCCGTACGGAACTGTATGAACGAAACTAACGCCCAATATGAAAATCCGTACAGTCGTACAGACTGTACGAATAGAATACACAAGTGTACAGACAGAGACAAGCATGGTACATAATCCGTACAGTTGTACGACTTTTACGGACAAAATGGAGCTGTACGGACGTCCCGGAGCTAAAGCTTGGCGATGGAGCAAAAATGCAAGAGCTGGAAGCAACAGGCTGGGAGCAGGGAGCAGGAAGGAAGTGCTCTGATACCAAATGTGAGAAAAAGTAAGAGAGCAAGAGTGAGTAAGATGAAGAGTGAGCTGAACGTAGTTCACTCTCGAAAATGTACTAAACTGAAGTGAATGAAGTGTGAGTACAAGGAAAGAGATAAGGGTTTTGTCTAACTGACAAAACCCTATCTAATCACTAACCGTAGTTAGAGATTAGACCGTGGTCAGGGAGAAAAACTTGAAAGAGGGAAAAGTGCCCCTAACTCACTTATTATATTACATTGGCCACTACCTAGAATATATTAATAATTCTAACAAGACCCAACAATGCTCAAGATCTACGAATTGAGAGACTATCAGATGCATGGTATAATGATGAGCATCTTGCAGAAGATAATGATGACATTTTGCAAGAGATAAGGTCAACAGCCTCATAGAAAACTATACAATCTTTTTTTTTTTGCAAAAAAAAACTATACAATCTTGAATGGGTATATAAAGAAATTTGCATAAGCTATCAAAATCCGGTCAGCAAAGATAAAGATTCTCAAGCAGACTTACAAACTAAAAGGCATTAAAGATTTGAATATCAAAAGAGCTCACTAAGAACCAACTTAATCAAAGCACCATGAAACTCAATGATGTTAAGGAGGAAGCTAGAAAGGAGGGCAAAAACGGCAAATGGGCTGTTTAAAATGAAGGGACAGCACTTATCAGCCTAAGCCTAAAGAGTCCTAGTATTATAACTATTGTCATGATGGCCATCCTATGTTAGCTTTGGAAATAGTTCTGCTTTTATAATAATAGTGGAAACGGTTCATGCATTCCTGTGGAGAAAGGCCTCAAACACACAATGATTAGTGGCTGAAATGCTGAGAAAACACAAGGAATATGCCCAATATCATGAATAAGGCCCTAGAGGAGGGCTTCCCCCAAAATGGCAACTAGGCAAGATTGTGCCAATCCATAAAGGAGCAAGGTAGCAAAAAACTACAAAACCATCATGGTGAGTAGCTAGATGGCCCAAGTTATAGGTGAGAAAAAAATCAACAAATGGGCAGAACAAGGAGAGGAGAGCCCGGGAGGGGGGCGGGAACATCTGACACTGTACCACGTAAAAAATTATGGGACAGACTAGAAAAGCTCCAAGTTCCTTTGAAACTCGGGGAAGCTACATACACACTTTACAAGAAGGTACTAGCTGAAGCAGCACAAACACTAGTAGATGGATCCTCTTCCAAGGAAAAGATTATCATAAGCCGTGACATAGGGGTCAAGTAGATGGATCCTCTTCCAAGGAAAAGATTATCATAAGCCGTGACATAGGGGTCAAGCAGGGCTGCCCCCTCTCACTGACTCTTTTCGACCTCTTCATAGATGAGTGCAAGGATTGGATGAAAACTAGTGGCAAAGGAAGAGTCCAGGTTGCTGGCTATGACTTATTATTGCTCATATAAGCCAATGACATGGTTTTCTTTGCAAAGGATGAGAAAGACATGCAAGCACACCTGGATGTGTTGAGAAATTTTTGTAAAATATTCAGGTATACAAGTAAACAGCGAAGACAAGGGTAATGCCCATTGGGAACAAACATAGTTACGTTGAAACGCGTTTCAGGGCGTTGAATTGTGTTTCAGGACCTAGCAGGGCCCTCAAACGCGTTTCAAGAAAGGCCCCAACCAAAAACGGTGTTTCAGGGCGAAAACGTTTCAGCTAGGGCATTTCAAAGCGCTGAAACGGGCCATTTCAAGTAACACCCCCTCCCTCTAATTCACGATTTCTGCCAGCGGGGTTTTTTTCTGTTTGTGTTTTTCGTTTTGGTCTCCACTTGCAATCTTTCACTCAGCCATGAAGGCTACAAAGACAACAAAGATGGGGAGGAATGGATGGAAATATGGGGCATAAAGGCTGCTGATATACCAGAAGAGTCAAGTGAAATCAGAGAACTAGTAATGCAGAAAATGCTACATAAATTATGGCTAGACGCAGGAACAGAAATGCACTTTTACAAGCAGGAGATTAACCCGATGGATAGGTATGAAGTGCAGAAATATCTTGGGGCAGACATCTCAATGTTTATAAGACATAATCTGCAAAATAAGAACCAACTCGCATGACCTAGAGGTGGAGAGGGGCAGATGGGCACAGGCCAAGATCCCAAGAGAGGAAAGGTATGCAAAATTGCTGTAGAAGGCAGGGACAAGATGATCAACGCATGCTTCTGAAATGCCAAGCATATGCACACATCAGAGAAAAGTATAATGGAAGCAGGGGTAACCAAAAGAATCTACTGGAACAGCCAGCCAAAAAGTCTTGGAGCACCACAACAAAGTCCTCGGGCTAGCACACAAAATAGCCCAGCAAATACTTCAATAGATGTATTGGACCACTATTTAGTTTAACAGTGGTCACCAAAAATCCTCACGGGTCTCAAGAGCACTTTAATACAACCATATCACAGGGTTTTTGCAGTCTCACACATCGACGCGCCCCTCCTAGAGCTGGCACTCTCATTGGCTTCCACTCAGAGAGTTTTTCCCTTCTACATACCGACGCTGCTATGGGCAAGATTATGGTTTATGGCTATGGATTTTTGTATTTGTCCTAGGCGTTGATGCCCGTTTAGTGGCTCCACCTATCAGTTCATTGTGTCAGTTTCTCTTAGTCTCATAGACCCTTCTAAGGAAAGAAGGGAATTTGTAAGCCGACTAGCTGAGAAAATAGTAAGCAAAGCTATGCTTATGTTCTCATCAGTACCCAAACATAAGCTGCCATCTAGGTTTCAAAAGATGATGATGATTACCACCCACACACGCACACACACACACAAGTTGCCTCTCCCTGAAGTCAAAAGGTTGTGCTTTCTTATCATGATGCTACTTTTGGTTCCTCTTATGGGTGTCCAAATGGACATGCAAGGAACCTTTAACTATAGCTAGCTCCTAGAATTCCTCTACCATGTGCATGGTTGTCGAAGTAAGCAACATGCGCTATAGATCCAAGTTGACCTCGGGTGTGCCTTTGGTTTCAGGTACCACACAACCTCACCATCCCATGAAAAACTCCAATCTTACTTCAAATTTCTAAATATCTACAAAACTTCCCATGCCACATCGTCAATTAGCATGATGCATTGCACGTCTCATATTTGCATCCACTTTTGACACAAGGCATCTTCTCAAGTACAAGTGTCACTCAAGCACCACATTAGCAACTGACATGGCATTTTGATACATATCCTTTGATTATCGAATTCCATTGAAAAGAAGGCGGGAAATTTTATGTTATGTAATGCACCTTTCATGAATTTTAAATTCTCTCCAAAGTAATTAATATCATCTGACAATTAGTTTTTCAAAAAAATATATATCATGAAATGCATTCATTGCATAAGATCCGAAAAGACTCCTGATGAGGCCGGCCTTCCATTAAGTCAAATTAAGGGACTTCCAAAGCCACTTTGAAAAACAAATTGAACCCAAGTTTCAAGCATTCAAAGACATTTTTGGGAAACAACGCAAGTATAAGAATCAATTTCACATGTTTCATACCATTTGAACCCATTTTGAACCTAATCAAAAACACCTTCACATTGGGTCCAATTCAGCAAAGGAAACATCTATAAATACTAGAAGGATAAGACGTCGGTGTGCAAAAGTTATTGCATTGTTTTAAGTGGTTCGACGTTCAACCATCGTCACATCAATCACAACATCAAGAAAGATCAATGTTGAAGCTTAAATAAACGCGGATGCACCAATTATAAGGACTAGAAATAGAAGATGGAAACTTTCTTTTCTTGGGAATATGTTGAGGGCACAATAAAAAGCCGACCAATGATTCCAAAGACGTACATGATCTCAAAGAAAAAGCTGCATGGAGACAAGACGAATTTCATAACATTTGATCAAGCAAAATGAATGCTCATCAATTGAAACATATCAAAACTTCCAAAAAAGTCTGAAATAAAATGGCACCATTTTATAAAGCAATGAACACTTCAACTCTATTGGCTACATGGTGATGAATAAGACAAAACAAGCACACAATCTCAAGAGCATCAACTAAAGAGCCCATTGGGCCACAATCAATTCTTTAGGTTTTTTTTTATGGATTAGGAGAAGTTTATGAGAACCTAGCCCAAAACAATGCAATTTCCAAAAAGCATACTAATGATTGAAGATCTATAGAAAATATGACTCACTAAAGAGCGCTTGTCACAAGCAATGTAAGAAAATCATTCAATGAGCAAGCATTTGTAGCATCAACCAACCACACAAGCTGAGGTGAAGCAATACGAAGAGGAAAATAGCAGCAATCATCTAACCAACAATAAGAAGAATGATCGATGTGGTTCAAGTCCAAGTCTACGTAACAAATAATGTTATAAAATAGAGAGAATTCATCCCAAGGAGGATCAAATCATGATAGCAAATGTATATCAAAATTCTGCGCTACAACTATTGCAAGGCATATAGATATTGAGAGATTTATGAAGCAAGCAATATAACCAAGGCCACCCTCACATATGACATCAAGCAATCAAGGTAATATCAAATAAAGACAAGATTTACCCCTCGATAAGACCGGAGCATATCCAATCTTACAAATTGTTTTTGGGAAAAAAATCCAAAAGAAGAATATGAGAAAGAGACCAAAAAGGAAGGGGAAGGAGAAGGAGAGGGATTTCACATGCAAGCAATCCACATCAGCAAAAGCTATCTTTAACCAAGAACAACTGACACATGAGAGAGAGATAGGAGAGGCAATACAAATCTAAATAGACACAGCCCACACAAGCTGAAACCTCAAGCTCCATGACAATATTTGGACACCACAATGTCCTGTACAAGATTTAATATCCTACCTTGGACAACTCTTGAGACAAGATGAGAAGGAACAATGTGCCTCCATCCACAAGAATATAGCAACCTATGGAAGTACAAGGATGACAGAATTATGTAACAAATGGAATCAAGTGTAAAGCTTGCCAAAAAGCTTCAAACTTGGGTCGAGGAAGTGCCTTAGTGAAGATATCTACCAAATTGTTTTCTGTTGGAACATAAGACAAGTGAACATACCCTGCTAACAATCTTTCTCTGACATCATGATAATGACTTTCAATGTGCTTAGTGCACATGAAACACTAAATTCCACACAATGGCTAAAGCATTCTGCCCGTCAGTATAGATAGTGGTGGGAGATGGCTGATCGACATCAAGATCTACAAGCGATATCCATAGCCAGATACATTCCACCGTGGCTGTAAAAGCTGCTCTGTACTCAAATTTACAGCTAGAAGTAGCAACTATAGGCTGCTTCTCGCCGAACCAAGACATGCATGAAGCTCTAAGCATGCAAACAGTTGCCACTATGTCACACTCTAGTGTCATAGCATCTAGCTTAGTCACGATCTATAAAAGCATTCAGAAAAAAAAAAGGCAACAAACAAAAGAGAGAGAAAACAAGAAAGGAAGAAGGTGACTAAGCAAAATTAAACAAACAAATCAATGTACTAAAGACATCAGAACCAACAAGAGCTGGCTGTTTTTGACAGTCCAACTCTCATGACAAGAGACATAACTAATCCGTGATTAGTAGACATTAAAACATTATTATATATATTTTACGCTAGTGGTGTAACATGCATTTGTATTTATGATGGACACTGACCAAATTGTTATGGCAATGGATCATCTCAGTAGACAGAACTAGTCAAGCTGGAGCCACTGCTTCAAACGGCATCAAATTTGGGCATGTGACGCTTATTTTATTAATGAGGATGTGCACACGTGACACACGTGTCTTGGTCCTAAGGGCTATAGGAAGGGAAGGGTTCATTAAGGTGCATTGAATGGTAGATACATAGGTCATAGGATAAGGGTAGGTGTAAATGGGAAGATGGAACTTGAGTGATCTCAAGGGACATTAATGAAAGGGTATCACCCTTCATTGTGAATCACGTAGCATTCTTTCTATTCACCTTGCATTTCATCCGCCATCTCTCTCCCACCTTGCATATAGGTCCAAAAAAGCAAAAAGTACTCTCACGAGGGCCAATTGGCATTCGAATTATGCATGCATTGCACCCATTTGCATTCTTGAAAAGTCCGTTTCTTCAAACCAACAACGGCACGATAGAGTTTTTACCAAAGACATCATCTCTGCTAATGATAACCTTGTCAGTACTTGGCTAGTATAACCAATAGCATTTTCTTTCTGAGTTGTAACCTTGTCCTCCTCATTCTTATGCCATAACTGAGCTGGAGCATGTGCATATGCAAGGCATCCCAACACTCACATGTGAGATGACCGCTTATAATCTGTTCGAGCCTCATAGAGGGTGATAGTCTTTAATGCCTTGGTGGGTGACCTACTCAAGACATAATTGGCACACATAACAACATCCAATCAAAATTTGTTGGGCAAAGACTTACCTTTTGTCATACACCATGCCATCTCCATCAAGCAATCGCTTCAAGCAAGTAAAGACATCTGACTTCGATTTAGATAGGTAAACCCAAGTATGTCCAGTGAAATCATCCACAAAAGCAACAAAGTATACGCTGGTAGCTCCTAGCTCTGCTCCCTCATTAGCCGATGTGTGCAACTATGGCCCTGGCACTCCCTTTATAGCCTCAGGGAAGAGTGCTGACCAAGAAAAGCCAAGAAAAGCGCACAAGCGCCAAGAAAAGTGAAAAAGCAATCTTGCAGACCCATGTTTCCACGGATAGCGATCTAGCCCATCATATGCCTGCTTGTCCCTCGCGTGCACATGATATACTCCCCTTCCTCAAGGAGCTCAATCCTGAGCTCATAAAAACTCGGAAGTAGTCAACTCGCAAGAAACAACTCACTATCCTACCAAGAGATCCACCTGCTCAAGAGAGAGTGTGTGTTCGTAGGCGCCGATCCTAAATAAATCTGGATACTTTGCCATAACCCGACAATATGTAATGGATCATGGCGTCCCATACCACCATAATACACCACACCCACGTGCTATGATTGCTATAACACTAGTTTGTGGATCTGTCACATACTATCATAAATAGTAAATACAAATGACCAACCAAAAACCACAAACTGAAAAAAGCTCTCAAAAAGTATTAACACAATTCAAGCCTAGGGACCAACTCTTGGTCCGGGGAATAGACAACATCTGTGTACTTAAAAACTTCCTTGACCAGCATCCTAGTCGAATCATCTGTCTATACCCATCAAAACCTAGAAACTAAGCTTGTTTCCCAAAACTCAGAATCACATTCACAAGTAAGTGGGTCAAAATCTTTAAAAGCACATCCACAAGTGGGTCAAAATCTTCAGAGTTAACCTTATGGCAAGCATAAGAAAACTATGTATTTAATTCAGCCCAAAATTTGGTGAGTACAAAGAAAGGCCGAGATGCCTAGAGAGATCTCTTAAGCTTATAAAGAATATGGTATTGACACAATGCTTCTAAGACACATTCTCGACACTTGTCATAGTGTGAGCCTTCAGTCACATACTTCTGATTCTGTGGAGTCTTATAATATCTAA
Source organism: Dipteris shenzhenensis (assembly GCF_047967505.1). Taxonomy (NCBI): domain Eukaryota; kingdom Viridiplantae; phylum Streptophyta; class Polypodiopsida; order Gleicheniales; family Dipteridaceae; genus Dipteris; species Dipteris shenzhenensis. The sequence continues at coordinate 16,436,094 of NC_141604.1, forward strand.
GAGATATACCTACGTGAATCCAAGAACATTCCCAAACTCATCCTCTAAAAACACAACATAGTGCAGATTCAATCTCACGATAGTCACTCATAAGATTGAAAACCATAAACTCCATCACGCATAGCAGTGACTAGCTACTATGACATCCCCACTAATGTCATCAGCGCCCAACAGTGGGTGTAGACCATAGTATAAAAATATGCTCTCACACATACAAATCCACACACCCACACATACTTGAGTATCCATTTATACAAAGTCTTCGTACTGAGTTTCTATCGGCACTCCAGAGGTGAAGGGCAAACTCAGCCATGACGAAGGCTAGCACTAAAGGAGAAGGCTAATCAAAAAGTAGTCCAAATCTCTTCATTCAAGCTACAACTGCTTGTAAAGTCTGAACGATTTCGTTTTAGTCTCTCCCAAACAAGCATCTAAATCTAGCTGATAGGGCAACGCACCATTTAAGATGGAAAGAATCATCGCAATACCAGTAGGCCGCAACTTGCACGAAAACTTCACAAGGTGAAATTTGCATGTCCGCTAATACCGCAGAAGCATATACCTAGATGAATCCAGGAACATTCCCAAACTCATCCTCTAAAAACACAACATAGTGCAATTTCAATCTCACGATAGCTACTCATAAGATTGAAAACCATAAACTCCATCACGCATAGAGGGACTAGCTACTATGACATCCCCACTGACGTCATCAGCGCCCAATAGTGGGTGTAGACCATAATATCTAACAGTGGGTGTAGGCCATAATATCTAAGAGATGTTGAAATTATCTCCATAATTCATGGCACTGACCAATGTGTGGTCAATAAGTGAGTTAGGGGCACTTTTTCCTAATTAGAGGTTTTTCCCCCTAACCACAGTCAAGATCCATAACTACGGTTAGTGGATAGGTTTAGGTTTTGTCACTTGGACAAAACCTTCACCTCTTGTATGTTTTCCTATCTCTTCTATTCAGTACGTTAGTGGTTTGCTCTCCATTTCTCTTTTTGTTCACATTGGTATCAAAGCCTGCTTGCTCCCGGATCTGATGCCCAACGCTCATCGTTAAGCTTGTCTCTTTGCTCCCGAACCTCGAGTCTATCGTCACGCTTGTATGCAACCTTGCCAGACGTGCACTATTTCGTACAGCCGTACGGTTGACTCTGTTGCTACTTGCTATACACACTCTCGTACAACACCGCCAGCCATTTCATACAAGTTGGTATGGCGCTAGCCATCCGTACAAGCAGTCTGTACAACGTACGAAATTATGTGCCATGCCCATACAACCGTACAGCTCTGTAGTCATGTCTGTGCTGATGTCATACAGTCGTGCGGTCCTACAGCTCCTTTCATACACAATTCGTCCCGCCATTCCGTACATATGCACATACACAAGTCATCCCGCCAACTGTACGATCGTCTACTCAACACAATCAGTACATCGTACGGATTTCGTTAATCCAACTGGCCCGTCCGTACAATATTGCAGCCCGCGTGCTCTCACATCAGCTCCTCCATACATTTGCAGCTATTTGCACGGATTTTGCAGAGCGCATTTGAGACTTTTGCGGAAACATTGCACATTCGTCAAGATTTGGGGTTTTTAGAAAATTCGTCCTTTTCTCGTTGCAATTTCACTGTCAAATTTGGGGATTTTATGATTGGGCTGCAATTTCACAATGTACAAGGCGTTTGAACACTTGCAAGCAATTTTGGACTCAGATTGAGTCACATTGCAGACTTTGCAATGTTTTTTGGCAAATTTTGGGCATTTGCAAGTTTGGGTGCATTCTGAGCCTTTACTAGGCCGAGATAGCGAGCTGTCCTTTGGTTTGGGACACCCATTCTCCTGTATTTAAGGCTTTTGTATTTTTTTGTAGGTGTTTCGCAGGCACATTTGACAAATATTCAATTGAGTTTATGCTTTTGGGCTGTTGCATTTTAAGCCATGGATTGACCGTTTTTTGAGCAATGGCCAGTTTGCATCAATATCCCGGAAGGGCTTTGTCCCAGGAAGGGAATTTTTTTATGGTATTTGCTGCATTTTCTTTGGCAGTTATGGCCCAGAACAATCCCAATGAAGTGTTTGGAGTCTTCACACAGGAGGATAAGTTGGATGGTACCAACTACTTCCTATGGAGTTTTATGGTTCGCAATATCTTAGTTGGCAAACACTTAGAGAATGTGGTTGCACCTGCCACTCCTCCTCAACAAGGTAGAGGAAGGGATAAAAGACAAGCTCAAGGTGCAGGACAAGTGCTAGGTGCAACAGCAGCAGTGGCTCCCACACAAGAACAGAAAAGGTGGGATTCACGTGATGCACTAGCACTTTCAGCTATCTCCCTTTCTGTCAAAAGGTTTATCATTCCACACATTCGGTCATGCAAGACCTCAAAGGCAACTTGGGATATTTTGGAGAGTATGTTTTCAGCCCGCAATGATGCCAAGGTCTCTTTCCTGAAGAGAGAATTGACTCATAGTCATATGGATGAGGGTGACTCTATGTCTGAGCACCTCACTAAACTTCAGGATTTGAGAGACCAATTGTTGAATATTGATGAGATCATTCCAAATTCAAAGATGGTCACTACCACTATGAATTCTCTTCCTGAGTCTTATCTTGGCTTTCATACCTCATTGAATTTGTCATTGAGGGGGGTGGCAACCCTCTCACCTTTCATGAGTTGATAGGACTTTTGTCGCAAGAAGAACATGGCTTCACGAGCTAGTGAGCATGCGATGCTTTCAAAATTCAAGCCCGAAGGGCAGGGGCAGCATAAGCAACATGCAAATCAGCCTTCACATCACCATAAAGCTGATTCTGGACAGCCTTCTCACAAGGCTAAGAATGATGCAGAGAAGCCCAAGAGAAAGGGTGTTTGTCATTATTGCAAGAAGCCGGGTCACTACATAGGGGAATGCAAGAAAAGAATTGCCAATGAAAAGAAAAAGGATTCCGGTATGGCTGTCACAGATTCAGCTCCTCATGCACATGATGGTGGTGATGCTTCAGCCAACTTGGTGGAAGAAGAGTATGCCTTTCTGACTTGCAGTCCTGATTTTCAGGTGGTTTCTCTAGATATTACAGCCACTTCTGAGGATGACTCTTATGCTTTTCTAACTTGCAGATATGATCATTCTAAGGATTCATGAGCTTTCAATGTCAATGATACATTGAATAATTGGGACTTTGATAGCGGTGCCACCAAACATCTCACTTCCAGGAAGTGTTTGTTTGATTCTCTGCATCCATCACCCGCTGGAAAAAGGGTGTCTTATGCAAATGATTCATCTTATTCAATTCGTGGTATTGGTGAGATTGTACTTACAGCCATAGATGGCACAAATTTCAGAATTCATGATGTGCTTTATGTACCTAGAATCAAGAAGAATTTGCTTTCAGTGTCCTCTCTCAATAAAAAAGGATTTCATGTTGTCTTTGAAGATGACAAGTGTTCAGTCCGAGATAGGAAAGATAATTATACCTTGAGACTGTCTGGCACGCTGTTTCATAGTCTTTTTCAGCTTGATGTTTTTGAGAAAAGATCAAATGATGCACTTGCAGTTTCTACTCCCACTACTGCTATGCAAAATGCGGAGTTATGGCATGCAAGATATGGGCATATGAGTAATGGCAGTTTCATGACACTTCAAAAACATTCTATGGTTGATGCTTTGCCTCCTTTGGAGTCACCTCCCCCTCATGCCTGTGAAGGGTGCATACTTGGGAAGATGCACAAGTTTCACTTCAAGAAGGATGGTGCAATACGAGCTGTTCAGAAATTACAGCTCATTCATAGTGATGTATGTGGTCCCATGAGGACTCCTGCATTGGGTGGTTATCTCTATTATGTCACATTTATTGGTGACTAGTCAAATTACACTTGGGTCTATGGTCTAAAGAACAAATCAGATGTGTTTAAGCATTTTCGACACTTTGTGGCAAAGGTTGAGAATGAAACAAGCCTCACGGTTCAAATTCTATGCACAGATAGAGGGGGGGAGTATATGTCTTATGAATTTGAGGCTTATTTGAAAGAGAAAGGCATCACACATCAGCTTATAGTGAGGATTACCCCTCAACAAAATGGCAAAGCCAAGCGGAAAAATAGAACTCTTATGGAGATGGATAGATGCATGCTCACAAGGAAAAAATTGCCTCACAAGTTTTGGCTTGAGGGTCTAATGTGTGCCAACTACATTTTGAATCGAGCTCCCACTACGGCTTTGAATACAAAGACTCCTTATGAAGTTTAGCATGGGAAAAAGCCTTCAGTGGAACATTTTCGTGTCTTTGGATCTGTTGCTTATGCCCATGTGCCTGTTGAGTTTCAACGTAAGCTGTCAGACAAGGCAATTTAATGCATATTTGTTGGGTATAGTGCAAAGAGAAAAGGCTATTGTCTCTACATATGATGTTTTTGAGGGATTAATACCCATTGCTTTGGGTTCCGCCTCTAACATCCATGCTGAAAATCAGAATTTGCAGCAAGCTCCTCTGTATCACATGCCCCGATTCAACCACTGGCTGATTTAGTTCCTCCACAGGCAATGGAAGATGCTGTCAGGCAAGAGATTACAGAAATATACGCAGCCAAATCAGTTCCCATTGGCTGCTCCAAACTCTAAGGGAGAGTAAGCTTGATGCTCCTTTGCCTAGCAGAACTCGTAGTGCAGCAAGGCACAAAGGGGGAGCCCTTTCTGTTGAATCACCATATGAAGTACTCTTATTGATGAGGACGACCCCTAAGAAGGACAATGTGCATTGGATGAATGCCATGCAAGATGAGTTGCAATCCATTGAGAAAAATCAGACCTGGAATCTTGTGGATTTGCCACCAGGAAAGAATGCCATAGGTACCAAATGGGTTTTCAAAGTAAAAAGAAAGTCAGATGAGTCCATTGACAAGTACAAGGTATGGCTGGTTGCAAAAGGCTATGATCAGAAGAAGGGCATTGATTATGAGGAGACGTTTGCTCCTACTTCCAGGATGACCACTATCAGATCAGTTATTGCTATGGCTACACATTTTGATTGGAATGTTCATCAGTTGGACATAAAAATAGCTTTTCTTAATGGAGACTTGTTGGAAGAGGTTTATGTCAAACAACCTCCTGGCTTTGAAATTTTGGATAATACACATAAAGTTTGCAAGCTGAATAAAGCTTTGTATGGGCTGACACAAGCCCCACGTGCATGGTACTCCAAGATTGATGCCTTCTGACCAGCAAGGGGCTTCATAACAGTCCAACTGAAAGTACCCTCTACATTAAGAAGGATGGGGGGGATATTTTGGTCATCATTCTTTATGTAGATTGTTGGGAATTGTGTGATCAAGGGCTTGTGCTATGATCATGTATGTGTACACAATAAGTGCTATGATTTGTCATTGTCTATGGCATAAGTGATGATGTAATGCAAAGGCCCCCACATAGGGAGGTGCCTTTGATTTAGGATTACCCCTCAACAAAATGGCAAAGCCAAGCGGAAAAATAGAACTCTTATGGAGATGGATAGATGCATGCTCACAAGGAAAAAATTGCCTCGCAAGTTTTGGCTTGAGGGTCTAATGTGTGCCAACTACATTTTGAACCGAGCTCCCACTAAGGCTTTGAATACAAAGACTCCTTATGAAGTTTAGCATGGGAAAAAGCCTTCAGTGGAACATTTTCGTGTCTTTGGATCTGTTGCTTATGCCCATGTGCCTGTTGAGTTTCAACATAAGCTGTCAGACAAGGCAATTTAATGCATATTTGTTGGGTATAGTGCAAAGAGAAAAGACTATTGTCTCTACAATCTTGCTTCACACAAGATTTTTGTCAGCAGAGATGGAATCTTTTCAGAAAAATCAACACGTACACAAGCTGAATTTAATGTGCACGCTTCTTCTACATCAGATGATGTTTTTGAGGGATTAATACCCATTGCTTTGGGTTCCGCCTCTAACATCCATGCTGAAAATCAGAATTTGCAGCAAGCTCCTCTGTATCACATGCCCTGATTCAACCACTGGCTGATTTAGTTCCTCCACAGGCAATGGAAGATGCTGTCAGGCAAGAGATTACAGAAATACACGCAGCCAAATCAGTTCCCATTGGCTGCTCCAAACTCTAAGGGAGAGTAAGCTTGATGCTCCTTTGCCTCGCAGAACTCGTAGTGCAGCAAGGCACAAAGGGGGAGCCCTTTCTGTTGAATCACCATATGAAGTACTCTTATTGATGAGGACGACCCCTAAGAAGGACAATGTGCATTGGATGAATGCCATGCAAGATGAGTTGCAATCCATTGAGAAAAATCAGACCTGGAATCTTGTGGATTTGCCACCAGGAAAGAATGCCATAGGTACCAAATGGGTTTTCAAAGTAAAAAGAAAGTCAGATGAGTCCATTGACAAGTACAAGGTATGGCTGGTTGCAAAAGGCTATGATCAGAAGAAGGGCATTGATTATGAGGAGACGTTTGCTCCTACTTCCAGGATGACCACTATCAGATCAGTTATTGCTATGGCTACACATTTTGATTGGAATGTTCATCACTTGGACATAAAAATAGCTTTTCTTAATGGAGACTTGTTGGAAGAGGTTTATGTCAAACAACCTCCTGGCTTTGAAATTTTGGATAATACACATAAAGTTTGCAAGCTGAATAAAGCTTTGTATGGGCTGACACAAGCCCCACGTGCATGGTACTCCAAGATTGATGCCTTCTGACCAGCAAGGGGCTTCATAACAGTCCAACTGAAAGTACCCTCTACATCAAGAAGGATGGGGGGGATATTTTGGTCATCATTCTTTATGTAGATTGTTGGGAATTGTGTGATCAAGCGCTTGTCCTATGATCATGTATGTGTACACAATAAGTGCTATGATGTGTCATAGTCTATGGCATAAGTGATGATGTAATGCAAAGGCCCCCACATAGGGAGGTGCCTTTGATTTAGGAGTCCCTATGATATAGGGATTGATTTCCTTTGATGTAGGAGAGGTGCCTATGATTTAGGCCACCCTCTCTCTCTTTCTATAAAATGAGAGGCTTTCCTCTCAAATGAATAGAACACACAATCTTTTGCATTCAGTCGGTTCTCTTCATCTCTCCAGCTATGTTTATCTACGAGCCACCATAGCTTCCTATTCCAACATGTAGTATCAGAGCCTTGATTTCTCGTAGCCATGTTTTCCAGTTCTCTACACAATTCATTCATGTGACAGGATCTCCTTGTTGGCTTTGCAATCTACCTTGAGCTATTAGAGTCTCTACTGGTTGTGCATTCTCATTTTGCCGTTGCTCAGACTGATCGGTGACTTCTTTGCCAGTTGAATATTTCTTGCATTGTAGGCTACGAATTCAACCTTCACGTACCGTTCTCAGTGTTTTGCATACAATCTTCCATTGCACACATACTCGTAATAAGCTGTGCTGAGTTTATTGTTGATTTGAGTATTGATGCTGCTTACACTACTGAAACCCATAGAACAAAAGGTTGAAACTCTAGGATGAAGACTAGCGACATGGTAATAGCACTACTTGCTCTTCATGCAACATTTCTCACATGTCTGTTGGCTTAAACTCTCTTATTAGTTCTCTGCTGGAGCTTTTATTCATATTCAGTGAGTTGTGACGTGCCACCTCAGTCTATGAATACCGACCTGTACAAACTGCTACCTCTAGGCCTACATACTTCTCGGGGTAAAGCTATTTGGACAATACGTCACTTTATGGTTGAAGAAGAAAGGCAAGGCAAATCTAGTTGAAGAAAGAACTCCATCAGCAAATGAAGAAACAAATCTTGTGGTAGAAAAGGAAAGGTCCAACATCTTTGAAATGTTATCATCAGTTGATCAATTTTTAGGTTCTCTGCCTAGAGTAGTACTCCAAAAAGAATGTTATGTGTTTTGTCTTTTGTAAATCATCTCTGGTCACCATATGATGTAGGCCATGTGATATGGTACCTCTTGCAGACATGAGAAAGTAGGTCCACAAAAAGGCCTAAGATTAATCCTTGTACATGCAAGGGAGATAACCATTTGGGGGGGTCAATCCCATTTTTATAAACCTTGACCCTTGGGCACCTTTGTTAGCATGAGGATCCTAGCCATAGATTTATCCTTGACCACCACGAGATGGCTTGTGAAACTATGTGACTAGATGTATCCTTGACATAGCAAGAGGCAAACCCTTGAGGGGGGGTATGTTGGGAATTGTGTAATCAAGGGCTTGTCCTATGATCATATATGTGTACACAATAAGTGCTATGATGTGTCATAGTCTATGGCATAAGTGATGATGTAATGCAAAGGCCCCCACATAGGGAGGTGCCTTTGATTTAGGAGTCCCTATGATATAGGGATTGATTTCCTTTGATGTAGGAGAGGTGCCTATGATTTAGGCCACCCTCTCTCTCTTTCTATAAAATGAGAGGCTTTCCTCTCAAATGAATAGAACACACAATCTTTTGCATTCAGTCGGTTCTCTTCATCTCTCCAGCTATGTTTATCTACGAGCCACCATAGCTTCCTATTCCAACATAGATGACAAGCTGCTCACAAGGTCACATGAAGAAAAAATTGCAGATTTCAAAGCTGAATTGAAAGCCCCATTTGACATGTCAGATTTGGGCATGTTACATCCAGTTTAGACAACAGAGACATGGCATTGTTATGTCTCAATCCAAGTATGTGCAAAAGCTTTTGGATCGGTTCAACATGCAAGATTGCAAGCCTACAGCCACTCCCATGGAGCCAGGGCTGAAGCTTACTATGTATGATGCAGGTGAATCAGTAGATGCCACACTCTATAACCGGGCTGTTGGATGCCTCATTCACTTGTGTGATACACCGCCCAATATTCAGTTTGCAGTTTCTCAAGTGAGCAAGTATATGCAAAGCCCAAAGACTGCACATTGGCAAGCTATAAAACGCATCTTCCGTTACTTGCAAGGCACAAAGTCTTTTGGCTTAATGTTTCCCAGGGGGGGTGACTTGCAGATGCATGCTTACAGTGACTCAAATTGGGCTAGAGATTATGACACTAGGCAGTCCACAAGTGGTAATTGTTTCTTTTTGTCTTGCATTTCTTGGCTAAGTAAGAAACAATCTGCCATGGCTACTTCCTCGTGTGAAGCTGGTCCTCCAATTCTCATTGATAGTCAGAGTGCTATAGCAATTGCAAAGAATCATGTGTTTCATGATCGAACGAAGCACATTGAGGTTCATTATCACTATGTCAGAGAGAAGTTGCATCCTGGGGAGATCAGTATGATCTATGTCTCCACACATGACAATGTTGCAAACATCTTCACCAAAGCACTTCCACGTGAGAAGTTTGAGGCATTTTGCAATGCCCTGAATTTATCGCCTTTTAGTGATTGATCTTTTCCTTGTACATCATCACATTGACACTACAAGGGGGTGTTGGAATTGCAGCCATAATTCATGGCAGTGACCAATGTATAGTCAATAAGTGAGTTAGGGCACTTTTTCCTTCATTAGAGGTTTTTCCCCCTAAACACAATTAGGATCCCTAACTACCGTTAGTGGATAGGTTTACGTTTTGTCACTTGGACAAAGCTTTCACCTCTTGTATGTTTTCCTATCTCTATTTAGTACATTTGTGGTTTGCTCTCCATCTCTCTTTTTGTTCACAAGAGATTCCCAAAGCTCTTCTTGCAAATTCTCCATCTCCTGTAGGACAACTTACGATCTTCGTGGAATGAGTTTTGAGGTGATTTCGTCCTCCAATTCCACAAGACAATAATCTTATTACTGTGGTGTCTCTCCATTGCCAAAACTTGCGAAAATTGAAATTGCAAGTTATAAGCTACTTCAATTCTACCCACCTAGTGTGCAAGGAGGGGAAATCGTCCACTAGAAGATTATGGCTGAAAGGAATGGTAGAGGAGAAGGAGGATAGCACAAGGGATGAAGAATTCAGCCGGGAAGCAACAGCAACTACAAAGCCTGTGCTGTGAAGAGACACGTAGAGATGGCAAATCGCAAGAGAATCTTAGCCACACGAGCTAGCAGTGATGGTGAAATCTAAGAGAAGGATGCCTGGGTCTAGGAGTGTGGAGCAGTTGTAATTTCAGTAGGGTTGCGATGGAAAAAAGAAAGTACGATGAAGAGACCTAGCTGAAAGCTTACTCTGGTAGTTTGCCAATCAACCTAAACTGTGCAAGGGGCTCTAGACAAGGATGGGGATTTTGAAGCTGCTGGCCTAAGCTTTTGGCTCCAAAAAAGCTCTCAAAAGCTAATTTCATTTTTTGCTTATCACCCAAAAAGCACCTACTATTGTGGAAAGCATGGCTTCCCAAGCTAAACAAGGGCTCCTGCTTTTGGCAATTAAAGGTCTGCAAAAAACAAAGTTTCAAAACACTTTGCCCCCCTTGGTCACAACCTGCATTGCTCATCGTTAGTGCTAATCGACTAGCAGGACAATCAGCTTGAATGGCTCTCATGCTAATCAACTAGCAGCCATTGACAATCAGCCCGACTAGCAGCCATTGACAATCAGCCATTGGTCACGACCTGCATTGCATTGTTCTCATCGTCGACTAGCAGGACAATCAGCTCGACTTCGTTGCATGGCTCTCAGCAGCCATTGACAATCAGCTCGACCAGCCTCACCGCCATTGACAATCAGCCAGCTCAACTCATACTCATTGATAGTCCGCTGCCTGGTGCACGCTGCTCCCGCCCTGGACCTTCCGCTTGCCTTTGATAATCAGCTCAAGAACAGCCTGCCTGCCTTTGCCATCGACAGCCAGCTCGACATTGCACTGCACCTCTCCAACAAAGTTGATCATCTACATACACACAGAACACAGGAAAATTTTTTTTCTTTCTTTCTTTCTAAACAGAGTGCATACTCTTCCTAAGATTAGTGGTGGAAGTGGGCTGCCTTTTTTCCAGGAAACATGGGGTCCTTTCAGACTTCTTTCAAATTGAACAAACATCCGGGCCTAAATACTCCTTTTGGGAAAGTGTATGGCACCAAGAATAGCAAGAACATAGACATGCTCATGAATATGTTCATCGAATTACAAGCTAAGAATTTCCAGCTCCAAAAAACTGTCATGCAACTCCAAAGAAGAGTGGATGCCCTGGAGAATACAGTGGATAGTGGATGCCAACAGATGCAAAAGTTCATGCAAGCCAAACCTATTGAACGAGATGCAAAGGATGTGCAAGAAGGGAAGAAGTGGATTGACATAGTCTCCAAGAAAGCTGCCAATGCAGAACATGTTGTAGATCCAATATGTTCATCGAATTACAAGCTAAGAATTTCCAGCTCCAAAAAACTGTCATGCAACTCCAAAGAAGAGTGGATGCCCTGGAGAATACAGTGGATAGTGGATGACAACAGATGCAAAAGTTCATGCAAGCCAAACCTATTGAACGAGATGCAAAGGATGTGCAAGAAGGGAAGAAGTGGATTGACATAGTCTCCAAGAAAGCTGCCAATGCAGAACATGTTGTAGATCCATCGAAATCAGCCCAAGTACTGCCACGTCCCCAACCCCAAAGCAGGAAGATGTCCAGGATGTTTAGGAACAGAGAGAAAGAGATAAGAGGTCTCAAAACAAGAGATAAGAGATTGTCATCCATGGTCTACCCGAGATGGATAAGGAAACCCCTCTTGCTCTGGCCAAAGAGGTGACTGAATTCTTTTCAGAACACTTTGGAATGCCTGAAGTGACTGTATATGCAGCCCACCGCGTAGGGAAAACACAAGAAGACAAGCCCAATAAAAGGGCTATCGTGTGCACTATAGCAGATCCATGGAAAAGGGAGATTGTCTTGGATAGCAGTAAAGTGTATCTCAAAGGCACACCTTTCTATGTCAGTGAAGACCATACCCCGAACAGGAAGTGCGAAGAAAACAATACACGGAAAGACTAATGAGACAAGGAAAGCTGCCCCAAACACAAGATGGGGATCAAAATGCAAAATAGGAATTCGCGGCCCATGGGAAACACAAATGCTTACAAGTCATGTTTTGGAATTGCAAAGTATTCCCTTGGCATAAAGGGATAAGCATAAATGCCTTCATTCACAATGCAGACATCATCTTTTTAGGAGAGACCTGGGAAAGTGAAACATGCAAGATCCCACAGGTACACTCAATATACCAAAGGCAAGTCGGGAAAAGAGGACACGGAGGTGTTGCATGCCTGATATAGGAACATATGGCAGAAAAAGTCAGCATCCATAAAGTGGACAAATACAAAAGATACATGTGGCTGAAAATAGAGTCTGGCAAATGCCTCGTCTTTCTTGCAGGTTGCTACATACCGCACAATGAGTCACCCTTCTACCACAGACACGGAGTGGACCCTAGTGATGCGTTTGAAGCACTATGTTTCGATGTGGCCGAATTCAGAGAAAAGGGTCAAGTCATAGTGATGGGGGACCTTAATGCAACAATTGGTCAACTACAGTTTCAGCCCATCACACATGATGAAATGGATAAAGAATCAGTCATAGAAGCAAACACCATGTGGCAGAAAGCATCTGAGGATGACACCATCAACACACAAGGCAGAGCACTCAGATGCATGATTAATGGGCTGCACATGCCAATCTTGAATGGAATGCAATTATTCCCCAACACCCACAAAATGACGTGTCTTTCAGCCAGCGGAGGACAGTGTGCTAGATTATGCCTTGGTACATGTGGACACTATACCCATTATCAAAAGCTTCAACATAGGGATGAAATATCCGGAATCGGACCATCTCCCAATATGGATAGATCTTGACATACACCTTGAACATAAGGAGCAGAAATTTTCAGCATATGCAGGAGGTCTCAAAGTGGACCCCGACAAACACCAAGTTTATGCAGACACTCTGGATGCAAAGCTGAGCACAATAACCAACCCCACCAAGTTTATGCAGACACTCTGGATGCAAAGCTGAGCACAATAACCAACCCCACATGGACAGCCTTGCAGGAAGCAATACTTGCCTCAGCCACGCAAACATTTGAAGCAGCAAATGCAAGAAAAAAGAAACAGGTCAAACGGTTACCACACAAGAAATGGTATGACGAGGAATGCAAACAACTGTGCCAAGAGCTGAAATACATACTGGATGCAGATAGGCATAAACAATTAGAGAAGACATACAATGCCCTCACAAGGAAAAAGAAAAGAATATATATTTTGGAAGGAGAGAAATCTGATTTGATCACTTTCATAAAAAATCCAAGAAAGGGCTGGAAACAAGTGAAAGGCAGATGGAAACACGTAATCAGGGATATATCAGATGCAACCATGCTCGATTATGTTACCAAGTTGTACAATCATGCACATGCGGGGAAGGAGGATCTGTCGGTCACATGCACTAGTCCTTTCAGCTTTGAAGACATTGAAGTTGGACTAAAGAAGATGGCTAATGGCAAAGCATCAGTTCACATGAAGATACAGGCTGAATTTGTGAAGTGGATAGGAGACCGAGCAAGAACTCAGCACTTCTCTTGGAAACGGGAAGGAGACCGATTGAATTTCATGCATTGATCAGAGTTATGCAATATCTAATAGAGGTACAGCAAATGCAACCTAATAGGCAGCCTCATAAAGCATGGAAGGCCAGCACAAAGCTTCAAAAGAACTACAAAAGTAAGATCATCTGCACAGGATGGGCGACAGACATAAGAAAATGGTTCAGCAAATGGAAAGTGGAAGCATATGTGACCATGCCGCCTGCAAAGGTCAACATGCAAGATTTTCAACTGTCTTTACTGAGCACTTCGCAGAATCACTGGCTGACAAGTGAAAAGAGGGTAAGGCTGGAATATTATCAAGACAACATAAATCCCACATGTTGGTCTACATACATGTCCATAGAGACACATGCTCAGCCTTATATTAGCACACCTATCCCCCTTCTATATCGCAAGACATAGCCAGGTTCCGTACCAGATCTCATACATTTGACATTGAGCACGGAGCTTGGATACACCAGCCCAGACATGCTAGAGCATGTACCCTTTATGACATGCAAACAGTTGAGACGGAGGCACATGTAGCTCTACAGTGCCCCCGTTATGCACATTTTAGGTAGGACTACCAGCAGATACTGGAGGACTCCGCTCAGTTGACATCAGTTCTCTCCACTGCCTCTCCGGCAGCTTTGGGATCTTTTGTCCCTTGTCTTTTTACTTGTCGTCAGGAACTCAGATACTCTTGACCCCTCTCCTTGAGGAGACTCTTTTTACATTGTATTGAGACAGGTCCCATGGGTCATTTTTGGCCCCCCGAGGATGCTAATAAATTCTACTTCTACTTCTACTTCTCTCTCTCCTTTCAACTTGTTTTGTATCAAGTTTCTCCGAGTCCCATAGACCCATCGGTCTTCCAAAGACTTTAATAGGAAGAAGACTTTAATACCACCCTAACTCAAAAAGAGAGACCGTCTTATGCAGCCATCACCGTCCCTCCCCCTATGCTTTGAATTACCGAAGGAAAAGAAGCAAGCTCATGGGTTTGGACCCACAAGAACAAGTCTACTATTTAAAGCAGGAGCTCTGGGTGGTTAAGGCTAGAGTTGCCTCTTTGGAAATGAGAGTTTTCAAAATGGAAAACAAGGGAAAACAGGAAATAATACAGAAAGTATTGCAGATACACAATGAAGCAGCACTGCACCACAGTTGGTGACCAAAGTCCAGGACATGGTCACCACTCAGCTGAAATCAAAGTACACGAACAGGAAAAAAGGGCTTCTAGATACCTAAGTCTACACATAGAAGGTTACCCGAGGATTGGCATGATGGGAGCATGACAAACAAGATTGATTATATTATAGAAGCAACCCCCCAGGTTGAGAGGGATTGGGATATATAATCCTTTGTAAGACTAGAATATATCCAATCGTACAAATTCAGACTTTTTTTTGTTCTATAGTCCAAAATTCTACAAAGAAACTAAAAGAAAAGACCAAAGAGAAGAAAAATGAGGTAACAAAAAAATTTGAAAAAACAAAAGGTAGACATACTTAGCAAAAGCAACACTTATGTCATCATCAATGCCCAAGCATAAGCAGCTATGTTGGGTTAAAGACCCACGACGTCTCTTGACAAGGAGGCACAAGCCAACAAGGTTTAGTGGGACTTGGATATAGTTTGTGTTGTCCATCAAGGGGGCACAAGCCAAATGATAAGATGGCAAGAAGCAAGGTTCTCAAGCAAACCAATAAGCTGAGAGGTACCAAGGTATGGATTCATAGCTAACCTATAATAATTTTCATTATATCGCTGTATTGAGTCAGGAAGTATGGGGATTACACATCCGGGTGTAGCAGGATACCATGGCTAGCTCTTCTATGGCACTTGCAACAGCGGAAGATCAGAGGTGTTGGTATGCACGCACAGAGAGATGGTTTGCATGATTAGGGCTCCACATGGACAGACTACCCCCTTTCCAATATAGCATGGATGCTCCTTTCTCTCCCCTCCTATCACACGAGGTCAACCACATTATCCGTGAGGATCTACTACAGCTACAAACATTCCGGACTTGGTTGGGCCCGAGTGATCTTCCACTAAAGCTGGGCTTCTACAGAGATCACTTCTTACATATCACAACGGAGGGTTTCATTGATCCACCAGGATACACACAGATTCACCTACCCCCCTCGTTGAGGATCTCCCTTGGGCAGTTCCGGATCTCTTCACATAGACTTCGTATCGAGAGCGGCCGAGCAGAGCGGTTACCCAAGGAGAGGCGCATATGCACACTGTGTGACATGCAAGAGGTTGAAAGAGGGGCATTCCATCTTCAGATGTCCTGTTTACTATGAGATCCGAGGGCATTTCTACTGCCTCTTCAGAGATAGTTATGGGATGTTGGCTCGTGTCCTCTCCTACCTAGACCAGCGATGTTTGGCTGGTTTCATTCATGAGATGCTCAGACACCAAGATAGGATACTCTGAGCATGGAGATAGGAGCAGACTTCTCCCTTGACTGATACCTCTCAAAGCTCTATCACGGAGTTCTTTCAGCCAGATCACATAGACCCCCTGAGGCGAGACCTCAACATGACCGGACCCGAAGCCTGTGACCCGACAGCTCAGACAAAGGATTGACTCACAGATCACACTTGGGGACATCCCTCCTTGTTTAGGGTCGGAGCCCGACCGACGAGGGTCACAGTGGACTTGGTTAGATGTAGAGCTACGACCAGGAGACGTACCAAGACTGCACCCTTGAGGGGGCGACAGCGCTCTATTGCCGACCTCATGCCTCCACTTCCACAGCCTCATCCATCCTGATGTTATGTTGCTGACGATGATGATGATATGGTTATGATGGTGATGCCGACGATGATGCTGAGATTGATATATATATAGTCGGGATATGACTATGCTGTACTTACGACTTAGTACTGCCATTTTGCATTTTATTGCATTCTGCATTGGTGTGGATGCTCGTTTAGTAGCTCCACTACCACAGCTCATTGTATTCAGGTCTTTTTGCAGTCTCATAGACCCATCGCTCTTCCGAAGACTTTAATAAACTCTCTCTCTCTCTCTCTCTCTCTCACACACACACACACATTCATTCTTCGCCAGGTAATACACACCCTCCGTTTGGAAATCTATGCTGTGACAGCACCTTTCATGGCCCAGTGAAAATATCAGCAGACTCATGATACCTCAGACAAAACCATGTTGGCGAGCTCATATGTGCAGTTCAAACATGGATAATGTTAAAGAATTGAACAGGAGGGGGGAATAAAAGGTCCCTCTGATACATTGACAACTTTTGGGAGCCAAAAAGATTGCTGATGATCTCATGAGCATCCACTTCTCAATGCAATGACGTGCAGGCCACGCCAAACCTGCAACCTTTCAAAGCAGTGGAAGACCAGCTTACACTTGCAGTAGAGGCCATAACTGTGCCAACGGAGGAGGTTAAACCAGAGCATAAGGCAGATCCAGAACGGCCAGGTTAGGCACAGACAAACATGCCGACTTTCTAAAGCCGACTCGACCATGATGAAAGTAAGCAGGCAAAGATAATCAAATGTAGAGCATACAACCTCATTCAACCACAAGCCATCACATCTTCATCACTCTAGCCCGCTTGCAAAAGCAAAACCCATCAAATATCCTTAAAGATATGAGATGTGTACTCAAAAAGATATGCCGTAGTTCAAGGTCTTGGCAAGTTAAGACTATTCCTCCAGCTTAGATTAGCTATTTAAGATTTCTTTTTTAAGGGCATGGCAACTTCTGATCAAATAGCACAGGCAAGTGAGTTTTGCACAATCCCACTTCAGCCAATCAATGTTGAGGAGAAATGGCAATCGTCCTGTGATCTAGATGTGATAGGATATGGCAGAAAAAGAACTTCCTTTTCTGAATTCTACCACATCCTAGGCACAGCGTTCGACCTTGATAAAAGTGTGAAGAATGGCCTGTTAGAAACTCAGAAACATGAAAGTGCCTGTGGAATACAATCATGCAAACTACGCACACATGATGGCCGGTGTCTGAGAGGGGACTGGTAAGCGATATGTGTCCTTGGAGCCTTAAGTGAAGTGTGAGACGAGTCCAACTGAGAGACTGATAGATGCTAGTGACAGAATGAACAAATGCACACCACATTAACATACAGTAGGAATGCACCCAATATGCCCCCCCCCAGTGGCAGCGAAGGCACCAAGGGCACTCAACTGGAGGCATGCAAAAAAAACCAACTGCATTAGCATGCAAGCAAGGGATGCAAGCAAAGAATACGATCAAGGAAACTACGCACACATCATGGCTGATGTCTGAGAAAGGGTACTACTAAGCGATATATGATCTTGGTGCCTTACGTGAAGAGTGAGAAGAGTCCAACTGATAGACTGATAGATGCTAGTGACTGAATGACGAAATCCAGACCACATTTTATACAGAAGGAATGCACCCAATGTGCCCCCCAGTGGCAGCGAAAGCACCAAGGGCACTCAACTGGAGGCATGCAAAAAGAACCAACTGCATTAACATGCAAGCAAGGGATACAGTGGCCCGGAGCACTGGCAGAATCGACTAACCTGAAAATGGGAGCTATTGAGACTACGAGCAATTTGCCTGAACAGCGGTATCATGCAACGTTGGAATTCCGCTGGCTGAGTGGCTTCCAAGACCTCCTCCAGCTCTCCAAGCAACAGGACCTCTTTCTGGCTGTTTGTCACCGGCCAATACTTTAACAATCCTCTAATGACAGTATCTGCAAGCTTGAAGTCCTTCTCGACAAATTGAGTTATGCAATATGACAGCTGTTGATGGTACATCGCAACACACTTAGGCTTGTGCAGTGGGATCAAGGCACGGACTAGAAACAGCTTGTGCTCTTCCTTCAGAGGGAGAGCAAAGCCGTTGATGATGCTCCCTAGAATTTCCAAAAGTTCACCGACGCCATTGTGCCTCTCTGTCTCAAAGATGAAGCGGTAGAATATGTTGTTGATGGCTTTGCGGATGAAGGGGCGATGAACCATGAATTTCCCATAGATACGATGCAGAATTGTCTTCAAATATTCTCTCTCCCTTGGGTCCTCCGTATCAAAAAGGTCCAGCAGCCGAAGCACAAAAGAGTGGTCAATGTACCTCTTCGCTACCTTTGCATCTGTTTCTTGAGAAACCAGATAGCGCAAGAGGAAATCGTACACTAGTTGCAGGTGTTGCCATGCTGGGTCTAGCGTAGGTTCTTCCTCCTCTATATCAAATGCATCGGACCCTGCGCTATCGTGCGACGAGACAGGCAACGATCTGAACAGATTTGTGGATATCATTCTGAAACTCTCCTCCGCTGCGGTTTCATTTAGCTTGGCTGTCCCAGATGCCACATAGTCCACAAGCTCCAGCAGGGTTTGCCGCTTGATGTCCTTCTCCCTCACATTTTTGGTCTGATCAGTGAAATCGAAGAGTACGCAGCACAAGCTCAGCTTTTTTTTCAAAAGAGCTGGCCTTTCGGAGCTCGGCACATCCCGCAGAGCGGGTAAAGTCTCGAGCCCATTGAGAGCCCCGGATTTGTCCTTCCCCGCAGGAAACCGCAACGCAGGAGGTTGAAAAGACAACGCCGGGCCACGGACAGCATTGTTTCCCGCCGGTCGTGCACCCGGAGCTTCCCCCTGCTGGACGGCTGTAGTCCCTGAGGCAGAAGCTTCATTGCCGTCCGGTTTCGAAGGCTTGTTTCCTTTCGTCTTGCGAATGAAACTGAACATACCTAGCTACCCCCGCACGAAATCGTCGAAGCCACGCGCCCGCGCATGCCCTATCAAGCGCCACCGCAAATGCTCGGACGATGCAAGCTCAGACGAACGAAGCTACCTCTTACTGCCTCTGTTAAGATCTGCCGTGAGCAGAGAGATCGAGAGGAGGAAGGCAGAGCCACAATCCGGGGAAAAGATCGCTGTGCCACACCGATTCGGGAAGCGATGAAGCAGGGGAGCTGCAAAGAAACCAAAATTTGACTAAGAGGCATGGAGGCCTGCAGAGCCAACCAATTCTCCCCGGGGGGGGGAGGGGGGGAACTGGTGGCGAAAGGACGGCATTCTCGAGGTGAGGCAGGGGGGGGAGGGGGGATCTCAAGGCAAGCAGGGGCTAGGGTAAGGCGAAGGGGAAATTTGGAGGAGGAGGGAGCTATGGAGTGGAGGTGAAGGTGGAGGTAAAGAGATGGAGAGGATGAGGCAAAGAAAGCTAAGCTGTTGTGTGTGGCGATGGCGATGGCGATGGCGATGGCGATGGCGATGGCGATGCTCCTGTGAAGAAAATGAAGAAGAAGAAGAAGAAGAAGATGATGAAAATGAAGAAAATGAAGAAGACCACGATTTTCGAAAGATGGCGAAGAAGAAGCAGCACAATAAGAAGAAAAAAAAAAAAAAAACCACCCCACAAAAAAAAGAACCTCATTTTCCTAGTCAAACCCCTCTCTTGACCTCACTAGGGGCATATATCTAGGGGCATCTATTGACCTCACTCACCCTTTTGCTCTCGCTCCCAAGACCACACTCGCCCCACCCATGCAACAATCAGGTAACTTCGCACTCCCACAAACACGTGCGCTGATCGTAGTAGCTCAGGAATCACAAGCACAGTGCCCTCTCTATATTACGGAGCTGCAGCACAATGAGACGGCGCCGGTAGCTCAAGCAAATAGCGGGGCGCTTCGCTCCACCTCTGCTAGCTCCTGCATCCTACTACTTCACCGTGTAGGCCCTCAACATATGTGTGCCCCTAAAAGGTGTTCATGGGAGTGTGAGTGAGTGAGGAAAAAAACAATGGTCTCCATCCAAGTCTAGCAACGCAAAGGCGCCAGTGACTAAAATGGCATTGCAACTCTCCCTCCACACCTCATTTGCGATTTCTTTCATTGCCAACTAGCTTGACATGTTTGCCCTAGCCCACCGCCTCCAAGCAATAGCACACAATAGGTGCATGCTATGCTTCACTCGCCACCTCTTAAAACCTTCCTTATAGAAAATTTGGATCTTAAGACCTAACTTAATTTAGATTGGACCCTACAATTTTATATTCTAGTCTCCCTTTTATTGTTTTTGAAAACTTTGCACGGCCGTGGCCCATCCCTCAATACACACATGCCCTCATGGAAGTTTTCTTACTCAAGGAGTACCCTATATTTGCATCTCCACCTTTGCATGAACAAGGCCGACGTCATGTGCAACCCATTCTTTGGTGATAAGAATCATAAGAGCCAAAAACTTGCCCTGTAACCATGTCTCAACAAAAGCATTAAGGGGTAGAAA
Source organism: Dipteris shenzhenensis (assembly GCF_047967505.1). Classification (NCBI taxonomy): domain Eukaryota; kingdom Viridiplantae; phylum Streptophyta; class Polypodiopsida; order Gleicheniales; family Dipteridaceae; genus Dipteris; species Dipteris shenzhenensis. The sequence continues at coordinate 16,456,848 of NC_141604.1, forward strand.
TTAATCTCATTTCCCCACCCAAGTTGCCTCCCTCCAAAAAATGGAGGGGGTAGGGAGCACATCCCTCCAAAGTTTATGACTGATGTAAGCAATAGAAAGCCATGCCCAAATCTGTCTATTCAAATGGAGGTCTGCTTTGTTAGTGGTTTCCAACAAGCACATACCCACATGGATCTTTTCATGGTTGCTTTAAAGTGCTAATCGCGATTGTAAATGTAAGTGTGCATGATTACAAGGTTAAGTTTTCCTATCTCACTCACTCATGAGTTATAAATCAACTACCACCAACTCAAGCATATCTTGACTTTCACTTCTCGATCAGCTACCCCAAAGTGCCTTTCTATTTACTCTATTGTACCCTTTTACCTTCAATGAATTATGACATTGACAAGATTTGTAGATAATGAATTCTTCCCTTTTGCTTTGTACTCGAGCACAAGCCATACAATTACAAGGTGCACATGGCACAAAATGCAAGGCAACATATGGCAAGGTAATTATAGTATCACCATAATTCACTAAGATAAAGGTAGCGTTGAATAGGGCTCGAACTTAGGAGAGATGAATCAATAATTTTACTAAGCTTAAACTTGGGTCTCATGTAATGCATAATTATAATGCTTGGCCAGCTACTAATTATATTGTACTTAGCTAATAATAGGCCAATTGATATAACGGCTCAGAATGTGCCACATGGCTTGTAGGATTTTAAAGTTTTGTAAAATGTTATAGTGTTGGCCAAGTAAAGATGCTTGTGAACAAACTTGAACTTGGGTCTCATGTAATGCACTTCACGAAGCTTAAACTTGGGTCTCATGTAATGCATTTCACGAAGCTTAAACTTGGGTCTCATGTATTGCATGAATCCACATGCATATGCACAAGTAGCATCTTGAAAGAATATTCTTAATGGTAAATTCTAACAATGATATCCAAAACCTATGCCTGCTTATCATAATTGTGATATAACACAACCTTTGACTTTATCAATTGCCTCTTAAAGATATTTTGGGTTTGTTTCAATAATACATGGGGGCTCTACAGTATCCCAAGTGTGGAGCACGTATCAATGCCGTCAGTACAAAGATACATATGAGATTCAAAATTTGTGTTTTGTTGGTCTATAAGAATCCATATGATATCTAGACAAGGAACTATGCCATCCTCATATAAACAGCTTGTTAAAAGTCACAAAATCGAGTCGATATGACATTGATTTTGTAAGGCTTGGAAAAGTCATGATAACAATGATTATAAAGGCAAACCTTGATAACGATGTAGGAACTCTGCAAGCCAATTGTAGTTTACAAGATTTATCAATGGAAGCTTATATCTTTTTCTCATCAAATTACAAGATGAAGCAGCAATTGCTCTAGAAATCATATTACAAATATAGAGGATTATTGCAACAAGCCTACCTCAACTTTATGAGAATATAACCTACAATAATCTACAGGACCGACATTAGCTTCTCTTCAGCAAAAATCCTATGCTTCAATGAACTACAACCATGTAGCTGTCATTGTAGAATTGGATACTTATTTAAAATAATAATGACATACATACTATGATTAATGGATCTTTTTTATACCCCTCTACCCAACATTCACAAGCAATGCATCTGTAACAATATGTCTATTTTCTTGATAGTGCACCTATACTTGATAAAAATGAGTTCCTTGTCATTCTAGGTCATTTGTCCAACTAATAGAAGAATTTGTGTCATAGCTGAAACATTAAAAGCATCCCCAATATTTTTTGTAGAGAGATGTGTTACTATGAAGTGGGATATTGTCGATTCCTTCAATTTTATGAGATATGTTGTCATCCGTAATTCTTTCTTAGGAAGTTCTATGTGTAACATAATTTTGAGAACCAAGCTTATCCAACAGTCATGTGATTGCTTGCACGTCAATCAAGCCACCAAGATTCTCTTAGTATATTTTTAATTTAAATAATAACAATTTGTGAAATCCTTATAATTAAGTAAAGTTATATTTTGAGAAGCTAACCAACCTTCCATTTAATGTATATCCTTTACCGTGAACAAGAACTATAGAATCAAGATATGTTGTATGTATATACCTACTCTAGTACGTATATAATCAAAATAAACTATACGTGCATATATATTATAATATGTACAAATTTAAAATAGTATATATGTACATACTATACGTATACTTGTGTACATAAATGTACATATATAAATGTATGTACACCCATACATACATATACATAGACATCTATTCAATACCATAAATGTACATATACATATGTACGCACATATGTAGATACATGTGTGAATACCTATATATTGACTACAATAGTGCTATCGTCCTCTGGCTAGAACACAATTTATGTATGCCTCCCTCTTGATCATAGTAGCAATTCACCATGTTATTCAAGGATTGGGAAAAATCTAACAATTTATATCGAGCCATATCTAGATTTCTACATGAAGATGCTTTGCAAAAAGATTTAATGATCCTATGTAACTCCTCTATTGAATGCATGATGTACCAATACTTGCATTTATCAACCTTTCCACATGGTTTACGCAAATATGAGCATTTTGGTGTGCTATGACCCTGATTTAAACAAATTTTGCATTTTTACTTCCTTATTACTTTAGAAATTCATATTTTTTAATTCAGGACATATGTACATGTGTACATATGTATGTATGTACATATCTACATATGCACATACACACATAAGTAGGTATGTATGTACAAATGCACATACATATGTACATATGTTATGTATATTTGTATGTATGTACATAGGTAGGCAAGTACGTACATACACACATATGTAGATATGTATGTACGCACATACATAGGTATATACATACATATACACATGTACATATGTATGTATTTATGTACCTACATAGGTACACGTGTGTTTATGTGCATGTATACACATATGCATACGTACGTACTCACATACATGAACAAGTATGCACATACATGTGCTTGTGTGGATATACATACAAATGTAAATATTATGTATGTATGTACATAGATACATAGATATATACATATGCATATATGTACATATATACATACGTATGAATATAGGTATGTATGTATGCACGTATATATATAGCTACATAAACACATACATACATGCATATGTATGTTAGTATGCACATATGCATAATGGATATATGTATGTAGGTATGTATGTACATACATATATGTGTGCATTTATGTAGATATCTACATACATATGTATACATATATTATTATGTATGTATGTGTGTCTGTATGTATGTACATGCGTACGTACATATGTACGTATATATGTATGGGCATGTGGACATGCAGTCCATGGAGCGTAGATGGCAGCACTCTAGTTTACTTGGTAGATGGGAAGGACACATAAGCGCACCCTCAAGTGCCCACACTTGCACCCTTGATTTGCGATAGGGTGCCAATGGTTGCGCCGTTTCGAGACATCGGAGTTTGCTCAATGACACAACTAGTCACAGGCAATAGGAGACCACCACTTGATGATAGCCTTGGGAGGTGCATGGGCTAGCGCCATGAGCAACACGTGGTGGCCATGTAGGGGTTACATCTAAGAGTACATGTACTCTTATCTACAACCTTCCTTCCCTCCTTAGTCCTCACACCTTCATCTCACACCTCTGTGTAACTCCTTTATGGAGCATGGAGCTCCTATTTGTGGCTCCCCTCCCCCACACTTTTCCTTGCCTCTCCTCCACACTCTGCCTATCCCCCATTGTGCCTTGCTTCTTCCCCACACTCTGCCTCGCCTCTCACCTCTCCCAACCAACTCCCCCCCCCCACTCTTCCCTCTACCATGCCTCGTGAGAGCTTCTCTCCTTGCCATGCATGGCATCCCTTCCTATTCTTGCCATGCACCATCTCCCATGCAGGCCTATGGTTTGCTACTTTTGATCTCTTGTAGCTCTGTGTCGTATCTCCTCTCACCTCCTCCACGGATCTTCTCAATTCTCTTCTACCATTTTGAGCTCATACAACATTCACGCCTATGGATGGTGTTTTGTCACCTCTGTGATCGAGCTGTATTATATTCTATGTGGCCTTGGTGTATTTCCTCTACCCTCCTTCTTGCTTTCAACAATCATGTTCTTTGCATTTGTAGCGTGCCATGGCTCCCTATGAAGGTTTGTATCTAATGAAGTGGGATTTGTGCCTTCCTCCTAGCTTGAGGACATCATCTCCCTTGATCTGCAACCCAACCTCTCTAACCTTGCACATATGTTGATGTGTTGTTGTCTGCTCCTCCGACTTTTGGCAAAGCATGTTATGGCCACTCCTCTAGGTCTGCTCTATGGCAAGCATGTTATGGCCACTCCTCTAGGTCTGCTCTATGGCAAGCATGTTTTGCACAATCAACCCCCTCTTGGGAAGGTTACAAACTCGATAGAAGGCTTTCTTGCAAAGGTTTATGCTCCGTCCTATGCTATAGATCCATTTGTCTTACTGCTACATTGAACAAAAAACCTATGAAGAAGGCAACTATGTCTCCAAAGCTCAATTTCAGCTCTGTATCAAATAAGAAACCTACTCATGTATGTCTCTTTGCTCCACTAAGAACGGCATAGTCTACTTTCATGTTTCATGCTATTGATTTTGTTGTGGAACTATTATAGAAAGTTTTGGTATGTAGGCCTATCAATTGTTAACTGATAGAGGGGGAGTGTTCTTCTTTCATTTCGCTCTAGAGTTGCTAACTAGTCTTGAGCAAAGTTTTGCTCTATGTTGTAGAGTTTTGGCCTATGCTCTAGCCCTACTCTTTGTATATTAACAAGTTGCACTAGAGTTGTTTAGGAGTTACCTGCTACTGGTTAATTGCTACGTATTATTACATTGCATATTTCTTGAGTTGATATAGGCCCTCTATGGTGTTTTTTCCTAATGATCACTTCACATTGCTCTGGTTCTAATTTACTTTCTCTCATGAGTTTACTTCATGTTTTTTCATTCACCTTATAGGGCATGATCCTCCTCATAGTTGTAAACAAACTTGTTTGCATATATTTAGGTAAATGTTTGCAAACATTTGCTTTAAAAGCATTTGCAACCTTGTAAATCTTTTAGCCTGCAAACTTGGGGGTTTGGTTGCATTTATTAATGGTCTACAATCATTTTAATTTTTAGATTGAAATTATTGTTCTATGCCAGACCTTGGATTTATAAATATGGGCTATATAGAATTATGTAATTTAGCTTTGTTTTCACATTTGACCCTTTCTTTTTCAAGTTGCAAATTTAGAATTTGAGAGTTCAAACTTAACAATTACATATATTCTAGTTCCTAGCTACAGTGCTTTTGGATGCGAGTATGATGCTTGAATGTACCTAGTAGGCAAGAAGATATATACTATATTTAAACTAAAATAAACCACTAGGTATTTTATTATGCCACGTTTGTTTCAAGCAAAGTCATGATGCAAACATTACCTATTAAATATTTGTTTGATGAGAATTGTTAACCATTTATTGAGGGAGGGAGTGTTTTATCTTCACTTTGGTGTAGAAGTTTTGGTTTGTGCTATAGAACTCTTTAACTAGTATCATCCTTTTTAACCATGGTTTGTGCATTGAAATGTTTATTGAGCCAATGGAGAGCTTTTGGAATTGGTAGTGTCTGGAAATTTTAATGATGTTAGTAGATTGTAAAATAGTGATAAAATTGATATTTTGAAATCTGTGGTCAAATCTACAATGCAGAATTTGATCATATGTTTTTTCTTTAATGTGAATTGGACTTTTGTAAACTATGAGTTCTATGATCAAGAGTGCAATAAATGAAAATATTTTAAGTATCAACTCATATGTGTTTGTGAATTTGAGTTGTTTTCTTATACATTGGCAAAGTTCAAATTTGAGTTAACTTTGGGAGGGATACATGAATGCTGAGATTCTCCCTCTCTATAATTGTGTTCATTTTAAGAGATTTTGCAAATGATTAAATGTGAATTGGACTTTTGTAAACTATGAGTTCTATGATCAAGAGTGCAATAAATGAAAATATTTTAAGTATCAACTCATATGTGTTTGTGAATTTGAGTTGTTTTCTTATACATTGGCAAAGTTCAAATTTGAGTTAACTTTGGGAGGGATACATGAATGCTGAGATTCTCCCTCTCTATAATTGTGTTCATTTTAAGAGATTTTGCAATATTTCTTTGCCAAATTTTAATTGTTAATATTCTTTTAGTTATCATTTTGCGAGGAGTAGACTTCAGGTTTTCTTTTCTAATATTTTATTTTTGAATTTATGTCAATGCACATCTTTTATTGCAATTATTTTCAACAGCACATAATGTAGGGTACTCAAGGCTCTACAAGCTTGTGCACATATTGTTTTTGACACCACATATTGTTTTCGACACCACAGATTGCAATTGTTTATGATAGCACATATTGTAGGGTTGTTTATGGGCTCATTTGGACACCCAAAACTAATACAAATATCACAATAATATAAAGAATCCTCACAGATTTCATTGCTATTACAAACTTAACATGGATGGCAGTATACAAACACAACCGAAAAGGAGTACATTGCATAATTATGAATAGGATAGAGCATCGAATAAAAAATAACAGCTATATTAATTAGAATTCCAAATACAACAACCTTCATCAATCTCTCTTGCAATAAGACAATCAACATACACAATTTCCCTCTCTTCTCAACTTTAATACACATATGCATACATCTGAATATGCATTTGAGGGATGAAGAGATGCACCCAACAATTGGTGTCTCTTTGTATCTAAAACCACTTAAGTAGATTTAGATATGCATCATGATAATATGCTAAATATATGTGTTTACATTTTTGCTATGTATCAAGGGTTCTCAAGGCTTTGGAGCCCTAATTAGAGTTGGATTGTGTTATAGTACCATCTGTTACTACTCCTTGCTCACTTGCTATAGTAGCATCTGATTTTGTAGAGTAGCCAATATTTTCTCTTGTAGCAAATGAGAGGGTGCGTGAGGTTGCAAATAGCCTTTGTTCTACTCATTCGGTAGATGACATTCTTGCCAGTGTGCATGATCCAAAGCTTACTAGTGTGAAGTGGTCCCAAGATGAATAGCCCTCATCAAGGAATGCTTGACTAACTCGTAGACAAGAGGAGCCTCTTGGTTTCAATAAAGAAGAAAGAGTAGGAGTGGGAATTCATTGCCAAGCTTTGTAAGGAGGAAGTCTATGAGATTGGTCCCCAATGTTTATATCAATGAATAGGATATGGGGTTCATTCAAGGTTATTAATGGCTATGGGATGCGCTTCCCATCAAGAAAATATCCTACTAGGGCATGGGATAGCATGAATGGAAGTGTGCAAGGTTGCCTTGCAATCAAGATAGGAGACTATATGTCAAGATTGCTCCCACTTTTGTAGTAGAAAAGATAGACGACCAAGGTGGCATCTGACTTGATACCATAGCATATGCTCTAGGTAGGTTTTTAATTTACTTATTTTTTCTAAGTTATCTACCTTTCCCTACAAAAAACTTGGATTTGTAGAAATAGTGGATAAGATTGACAATGGCGATCACAAATCTCCACTTGCACCTCCTAACTTTGGTATGGATGAGGAAGATTCGTCCATGACAACATGCAAGTTAGTTTGACATTCGTTGAGTTAATATGGATAGCTCCATATTGTTGGGATTTCTTTGCCCCACAGATCAAAGAATCATTCAAGCAAGCAAAAGAGGTAGATTCTTTAGCCATCATACCTGTAATTGATACTCTAATAGTTGATAAGGAAGTGATACTGATCAACCGGCCATAAGAGAAGTGTTTAGAAGGGCATTTGTAGCAGTGAAGAAAGATCTCACTGTGCATCTAACTCCTCAAAGCTTAAAGAATAGATGAGGTAGGAAACTTCTGTTGTTCCTACAAAAGAGAACTTTGATGGGTGGAGTATCATCCAATAGGCTAGCTCAAAGTGGAAGGACTCAAGATGAGTTAACTTGGCACTTGAAGGTTGAATTCAAATTATTAGAGAAAGAGCCTTTGGTCATTTCCACCCACCACAAAGGTCCCTCTATATGGACTTTTAGAGATAGAGGTAGTGAGACCAAAGACAAAGTTCTCGTTGAAAGCTTCTTTCTAGTTAGTGGGAGGCTATATCACTAGTTCTATTTGCTGTTCATTACCTTGAGGGAGGAGAGACCATTATAATGGAGTAGAGCATGAAATCATGGATCCCAATCAACAAGATACCAATGAGAACTTCAAAGCTATGCTTTAGGAGGGCACCAAGGTGTGGCCCTATATATCAACAACGGAATGTTGGATATGCTTGATGGCACCAAGTTCTTGTGAATGTTTATAAAATGCACCAATAATGATAAGAGAAGAGTTAATTTTATAGATTGTCGGTGTAAGCTTGTAATTACATAATAGCCATTGTAGTATCTATGACAAGGCCTAGGTCATGGTGATCAGCCCCACTTACACACTGTGACATATGATATAATCTTAGAGTTCAAATCAAACAATATTGGTGAGTTCCTATTTGTTGTTAAGCTATAAAATTATGTCATAGAATATGATGCTGAAAAATAGTTTGTGGTGATCATTTGCAATTTAGAAGTTAAGGTAATCCTTTGGTTTTGCATGGTGAACAAGTATGGTTATGTTCCCCTTACTATGGGGGGTAGGATATTTTTTATTAGTCAATTTGGAGTCACATACATGTCTACTCTCTTCAAATCCCCTCTCAAATGGAAGCAAAGTGGATAAGGTTCTAGTCTAAGCAAAGCTTGTGCAAAAGAAGAACTTGGATGGAAATGCGATCTACAATCATGTTGAAGCTAGTTAGGAAGGTATACGCACACAATTATTAGTTGCATTTTTCTTTCTCTTTTCCAAAATAAGGCATGTCTTTGCTTTTAAAGAACTTATAGGATGAGAAGGACTAGAGGGGAAAAGAGGAAATTTTAAAGGGTGTAAGCAATGATGGGTTGAGGTTGATAATATTATCTACAGTGTCAAAGAAAACATTGACCTAAAACAAAGAGATTCAGAGGAATCATGAACTCAAAAAATGTGTTGGTATACTAGGATGCAATTTTTCATTTGCCTTGGCACATAAACTATCAATGCTTAGCCATGGAGAGAGTTTGAATATTTTACCAATCATTGCTGTTATTATAGACATGCTACATGGGACATGAGAGCATGTGCATAAACTGATGCATGTTTGAATGGGCAAATGAGAGTATCGCAAGGGGTTGCAATGAGCTGTGTATGCATAGTTGTAGGTTATGATAGGGATCTCATTTATGGAGGAAAGTCATAGAAGTGATTGCCTCCACCAATAGAGCACAATTCTCACATTATCAAGTATTGGAGAAAGTACTTTCAATAGGCTTTCTAGGTGCATTTAGGTTCTATAAAATACTCACCAAACCTTGACACTTAGGTCAATACAAATCTTGTTTCACAATGGGTGGCTTGAAAGGTATGAAGTGTTATGGGTCATTTTTGTATTTTAGAAATGTCAATATGATAGAGATTTTTGACTTTAAAACCCAATGCAACCCTATAATTGCATTCACACATTTGTGGAAAGTTCGTCTTTAAGGAATTGCCTATAATAGTTCAATCTTGGATGGAGAGATAGGATCCACCCAACTTTCATTATATATATATATATATATAGAGAGAGAGAGAGAGAGAGAGAGAGAGATGGATTTGTTTCTTGGTTAAGTGTTGAACAAGAAACCAATGACAGTGTGCTTCAAAACCCTCTTTCAGAATCCCCTATAGTTCATTGGGACATCTTGCTCCAACTTATCATGCAAAGGAAAACCTCTTGGTGAACCGACATTTTGATGCTAGAATGAAGTGAGATAGAGGTATGGCAGTGTACTTCATGTCTAGACCTACCAAATGAACAATTGACAATGAAGAGCATCTCTTTACATAAGATGCAAAACTACTTCAACAAAATAAAGTTTTAGATGCGTTGAGCTTGATGGTGAATATAATTCTATGCATGTGCCTATGCATGTGTGTCATTTTGGTGGTTTGGTAGTCATAATTTGGTGAAGGAGACTTGTAAAGCAAAGCACTAAAGGAGTCCTTTAGGGCTAATACACACATAATTACTCTTATGTTGTACATCACATCAATTTATTTCGTGTTGAATTTAGATCTTGCTCAAGTATGTAGACTTAAATTTTCTTTGTATTGCAATTAACATCATTTTTTGCTTTAATAGTTGTGTCATCCAATTGGACAATGAAGATCTCCATCCCTTTGCATAACACACAAAACTACGTTAGCAACATAATGCTACAAAAGCATTGAATTTGATGGCAGATATTCATTCTATGCATAATATGTCCATCATTTTGATGGTTTGGCAGTCCTAATGTGGTGAAGGAGGCTTCCAAAGCCTAAAGAAGTCTTCTATGCCTAAGACACACATAATTTCTCTTATGCAACCAGAACTTGGGCTAGGAGGGGACCTAGTAAAGGACAATTTGTCTTCCAAGGAATGTGCCCTATGAAACAAGTTTTGGCATCATAGCAATTTATCTAATGGTTTAAGTGAATTTAGATCTTGCTAAAATGTGTAGACCTCTAATTTGGTTTGTATTGCAATGGAATCCCTTTTGGTTCAATAATTTTGCCATTGCCTTGGTTAAGTGACAAGAAGAGCCCATCATACAAAATGCTAATACACTTGGTAAGGTAAGAACAAATCGGTCATGTACTATGTCGAGATGATTAAACCTTTGTTGATCGCGGAACAAAAATGCTCTAAATGAACATCCAAGAAAACAAAAGAACATATTAGCCATGATTTGTAGTTAACAAAACTCTACCATCACTAGTTACTAATGGATCAAATAAATCACCTTTAGGTCCAATACTGAGTGTTGAAGGGAATAAAGCTCACTAAAAAAGAGGTTTGTAGGTGTAGATTTGCACCTAAGTTGTTGAATTCGTTTGAATACTTGTTGAATGACTACTAGGTGCTCCTTGCATACAAGATAAGCCTATTGAGACCACATCACAACTTGCCTGTTAATTTGTTAAGAATCCTTCAAGGTACCATACTTCAATATTACTTTAAGAAATAACTTAGCTAGGCAACAATAAAACGTATAGTCAAGAGAATTCCAAAATATCATTCAATTATGCACATTTGTATACAATAAGAGATCATAGATGCATAGCCCTTTGCTAAGAGGCACCGCACAATTTCTCAATTTGAAGCTTCTATAGCAAAAATGCATCACCAATCCAAGTGGAGAGCTTAAGCTCCCAAGTTAGCCTTCTACTAAGAGGCACCACGTAATTTCTCAATTTGAAGCTTCTAGCAAAAATGCATCATCAATCCAAGTGGATAGCTTAAGCTTCCAAGTTCACTCCCTTCTATTTAAAGGGCAAATGATATTCACAAGTTCCCTCTGCATCACTACCTTTGTCTCTCACATGCTCTCATATAGATAGTCATTTCTTCTTATACATTTCCCACCTTAGGGGAGAAATACAAAGTAGAATCACCTTCAATTGCATACAAGCAAAACTATAGCATTCTTGGTTTCTTTTATCCCTCTTTCCCATGCGGTACAAAGCCGATATGTAAGTTTGGAATTTAAAATCAAGAAGTGATATACATGGATTCGAGAGACTTTCTATGCTCTCTAACCTACCTACCATAGGTTACGTTATTAGAAAAAAGAATTGTGCCTCATTAGTGGCAAGGATCATGTTTATTCTTGCTAATATCTCATTGACTTGCTGTTAATAGATTCCTTGGGTCATCATGAGACCTTAGCACGCCCTCTCCGAGCCCTTGTCCTCTTGCTCATGTTGGGTTCAAAATGTAGTATATGGACTTTTGAAACTTATTTTTTGAGACTAAGTTTTTGTGTGTTTGTGTTTACATATGTATAATGCTATCAATGGTGACAAGTGCTCGTGGAAACAAAATCAAGTGAGCCATCTAATTAAAGCATATTTTGTTTGTGCTTACATATGTATAATGCTATCAATGGTGACAAGTCTAAGTGCTTGTGGAAATAAAATCAAGTGAGCCACCCTAGGCAACTTTGGAATTTATCATGTACTAATAAATCCTAGAATGATGACGATGCCTTTAAGAACAATTGAACCCTTAGACACCCACGTGCAGAGAGAGTGGAGTTTCAAGAGGAAAACACTTTGGGAACAAATGTTCTCATGTGTTATATAAGCTAATTATTGTATATGTACCACTAGCAAGATCTAGGCTATGGTTGACATTTTTAAAGGGGTGTCAAAAAGTCAAGCATGTTTGTACTTGCCAATTGGGTTTAGTAGGGCGTGTCATTATATGTACCCTATAGGTTTGAGTTTTGAGATTTCATGCAAGAATTCCCCAAGACTTAGCTATACGAGCACAAAACTATACCTCACCAAGGAGGTTTCACATAATCCATTGTAGTTCTTAGGCATGCACACAATAGTTACTACCTTCAATCAGGCTAGCTATAAATCAAATACTTGATTCTTCTCTTAGGCGTTTAGCCGATGGTTGTACACGTCTTTAGGTGCGTTAGGTGTGATCTTTAGAATCTTATTTTTGAAGGTGTGAATTAGGTGGACTATAGTCTTTTTCCCCTGCACCTTGCTTTAAAAGTGATGTTACATTGCATGTATGTCCCTTGCTAAATGATTCATAATTTTAATTTTTTGGATTTCAAAACTTTTTTAATGAAATGGTAACCTCCACTTGATATCACTTGGTAAACTCCAAAATTGGGTAAATTTGCGACATCGCATCCCGGCCTAACAAAGCTAAAAATTCACCAAATATATAGTCATAGTGTTGTAGGGTTGGTTGTGAGCTTGAAATAGAAGCTGGACTGAGAACTTACGAGCCTGTTCATGTGGGAGGGGTCATTTGCGAACCAGGTGCCAACGACCAAATTTGAAATCTGAAGTCCACCTGGTTTGCAGACAGTCCCCTCGCGCTCTCAGAAACCTTAAAAGGGGCTGAGAGAGAGGGGCGAGAGAGTCGGGGAGGGCTGTGACAGGGGAAGGGAGGCGGCGCGGAGGGGGTGTGTTGAGAGAGGATGAGATTGAGGCTGGGAGAGGGCAAGGGGGTAGAGTGAAGGAGTCGCATTGGTTAGAAAATGAAAGGTGCCCATGAATCTGCAGGAGACATTAGGCATAATGATTGCACTACTGAACGACGTTGCAATTGCTATTAACAAACCAAAGAGTTGCATGGGTATCTTTGGTTGTCCCAATCCAAAGATAATGAAATTTTTTCTATAAGCTCCGATGAGAATGTCAATGATGCAAAAAAACATGGAAATGATAATTGCTAGCCCAAGAGGATTCAAATAATTTCCTTCAAAAAATTTGAAGGCGTATGCATGCCATTGAGAACACACTGTCATTACAACAAGTGTACATTGTTAACTGAAGAGACCTGGATCTCAGGCTCTTAATGAATAATTGACGAGCAATAAACCATAGTAATGATCTGATAAACAAATCATCTCGACGATGTAATGCATCCTCTTAAAATCTTACTCCCAAGCAATTGCCAAGACTCTTGAAATGGTGGCATGCCGCAGCAAACGAAGGCAGGCTCCTGCTGCATAAAGATTCCAAGACCACCTTTATGCTGATCTCACAATCAGTCATTTGATGCTTTCAATGTTGCCCTGGCATTGTACATTTTTACACACTCGTGCTTTCCTGTGGGAACAATTTCAAGTGCACTGCTGGCGTGCGTTTCTAACACTCCTTTTGGCCAGGAGAAATTCAGCACGGCTTACAAGTGACATGTCACAAAAGAGACCGAGGTGTGCTTTGTTAATCTAGCCATACTGGCACCTGCTGTCTTGGGGAACCCCATCTCCCAACCATTGCACATGCAAGCCTTCTCCATATGCGCACTCTCTGTGTCCTTGGAGCTTTTACACGAGGATCGATTGCTGTCCAGGAGTAGACCACCTCATTTTCCACATCATCTGCAGACGAAAGCAGTGGCTGTTCCAAGCTACTAAAAGATTTTGAAGGACTTAGATCCATCATAAATGTGACACACAACCCCAAAAGAGCACAGCCTGTTGGTACTAATGCCATGGTGATTCGCACTGTGGACATATGGCATTGGCTTCCCAAACCCTCAGATCTGCATCCTTTGTCTGCTGTGGAGTGTATTTAAAAGCAATCATAGAATTATCAGCAAGAGCCTCCATATGGCATGCACTACTAAAACATTGTTAAAGACTCTTATTCATATAAATCCTTCAGAGATGCTGAGAACCTGTTTTTCCTGAAAAACTCTCCTATAAAAAAAATGAGGAACTTAAACAAGAGGATGATTTTATGGTGACATTGGAGAAAAGGGGAAGAGCAAGTAACATAAATTTTTAAATATATTTGGCGATGTTTAACAATGACACTGCCACGACTACACAATTATTTGGGCATTCTCCATACAAAGACTGACAACAATTTGTTCTGACTGTAAAATCTATACAAGTATGCTCAACAATGATCTCCAATGGTAGTAATAGACCACCAAGCTTAAGGTGTGCTTTATTCACTTTGTATTTTGACAATTCACGACATAATCTTGGATGTCTTGACTCATAGCTTACAAAATTGTGGAATAAGTCTCCTCTGAATTCTTGGATGTCCCACACATACCTGTGAAGACATTCATGGAAAATTTCTGATTCCTCTATCATCCACAAACGCTAATAAATCTTTCTTCCTTTCTCTCAATTTCAGTTTCAGTTTTTATTAGCTTCTTAGGGAAGTGCTAGGCACCTCTAGTTCCCCTAGAGGGGTTTTTTATCATATGATGATTCTTAGAAGGTCCAAAGGCTCTTTAGCCTTACGCAGGCACTAATAAACCCTTCTCCCCCCCCCTCTCTCTCTCTCGACTATCGACATGACTATGTTGTACTTAGGACTTAGTACTGCCATTTTGCATTTTTTTGCATTCTGCATTGGCGTGGATGCTCGTTTAGTAGCTCCACTACCACAGCTCATTGTATCAGGTTTTTCACAGTCTCATAGACCCATCGGTCTTCCGAAGACTTTAATAAACTTTCTTTCTTTTTTTCTTTCTCAAATACCAAGACATCTGAAGAGAAAACAACATTTACTGTGTGTTGGGGTAAAGGCACATTGCCAACCCTTCATTAAAAGATAGGACACCTATGACTGTCTTAAGACAGTCATAGGGTAAACCTAATCCTAATAAAACACAACTGAGTTTGTGGTGTGGCTCATCACTTCACACCCATACACCTGGAGTCTTCTCTCTCTCTCACTCTCTCACTCTTGCTCTTCTTCCCCCTTCACTCCCTTTCAACTGGTATCAGAGCCATTCCCCTCCACTCCCTAGCCTACCCACCCCCCTTCCGTACGGACGTACGTCGAGCGCCGTACGGTCGTACGGAACGCCGACATTGCAGGGCGGCGGCGCATTGGCGAAGGCGGGCTTCAAGGCGCGGGCGCGGGCGCGGGCTGTGGCATGGGCACGGGAGCAGCTCGGGCGCGGGCACGGGCGGCGACGCGGGTCGCAGGCTGTACAGTAGCTGCTGACAGCTGCAGAACGGAGCTGCATCAGGCAGCTGCACAGCAGCTGCATAGCTGCTAAGCCCTTCGGGCGTCGAGCAGTCTACTCCAAGGGCAGCCGGACGACCGTCGTACGGACTGCCGTACAGTCGTACGGACTGCCGTACAGCTGTACGGATGACGCCGCCACACTTGCAAGGAGTTACATCAGAGCTGTTTTTCGTTTTTTGTGCAGCCGGGAGGTACATTTTTCGTTTTTTTTCGGGATCTGTGTCAGAAGAAATTTGTTCTCCTTGGATCTGGCTGCTGCACAAGTACAGCAAGTACGAAAGTACAAAAGTTACATTCTTGTTTGGGGAAGAAAGAGAGGTGAAACAGCATTCTGCTCTTCATTCCTCTTGCTTAAGGATCATTTTTCAGTTCACAGAACTGTGTTATCTTGAAAAGTACAGCAAGTACTTTCATTCATCTTGTGCTTGAGGTGAAGAGAACCACAGTGTGGTTGATTGCACAGTTATTTTGTTCTGGGAAAGTAATGCCTTGATTTTGCAAGAGGACATATGCTTTTACTGGGTTTGAATCTCAGTTCACAGGTGAGCAGATCATAGGGCTTTTTCCCGGAAGGTGATGCATTGTATGCCTTGAGGCAGTGTGGTGCCAGAGAGCACACATTTGTCTTGATTTCCGCAGTGTCGAGGTGACATTTTCTTGCAGGTCACATTCCTTGTGCCACACTCAGAGAACTTTAGTTGAGCCACGCTTGGCCAGGGCGCATCGAGTTTACTCGGTCCCTAACTGTCCATCGTTGACAGTGCTCAAAAGGTTCCTCATTGAGTGTTTGTACGTTGGGATCTGTGTATGTCATTTCTACACAGGGCAGTACATGCATTACATTGGTGGATGATTTTGTCAGAGAGATTTTCATATTGCATGCTACCTCAGTGTTGAGGTGTTCTCCACTTGATTCAGGTGTCAGATCAAGGGGCTTTTGCCCAGACTTTGTTTGATAGCACTTGGGTTACTGACAGAGATCTTCAGATGCATTTTCTCCCCTTGGTATAAGGGTGATTGCTTGGGATTTATCCCATTTTCTGTTGCAGGTTCTGTGACAGGCTGAAGTGTCATTTTTTTTTGGGTGTTTGCCAAGTGGTTTATGCAATTTAACTCAGTGCAATACCTCATCTGAGGTGGAAGAAGTGATCAGTACAGTCAGTACAGCAGTGTTTACAGCAGTGTTTGTGGTTTGTCAGATGATTATGCACTGTTAAGCACTTGTTGAGCAGCTGCAGCAGTCTGAAATTACTGTTTTTATGCCTCTTTGAGCACAGTACAGTGTGTCAGAAGGTACAGTATTTGCAGGGTCATTTACTGTTTTGCTGCAGATTTTCCTGACAGTAAAAACAGCACCATTGAGAGTGCTTCTGGCTCTTTAATAGAGCAGGTTTTTTCTGAGAAATCAGAATTTTTATTCAGTCTTTTTTTTACTTCCAGGGAGTCAGGTACTTTCCTTATCTGATATGGCATCAGGGGGAAGTGATTCTTCGATTCTGAACATAAAGAAACTGGAAGGAGCACACAACTATGCATTATGGGCAGAACAGTGCTTAAATGTACTTCTGTTAAAGAAGATTGCTAAGCCCATAAGGGTGAAGGGTGTCAAGCCATCTGACATGGCAGCTGATGACTGGGAAGAGCTTGATTTGTCTGCGAGGGCAGCTATCATGCTCACTATTTCAGACACTCTTGTGTTCAATGTTCAGGCTGAAAAGACCTCTTATGGTCTATGGCAAAGACTAGAAGAATTGTATGCCCAAAAGAGCTCAGCCAGTAAGGTTTATTGGCTGAAGAAGCTGGTCGATCTTCGCATGAAGGAAGGTACAGCTATGACCTCACACTTGAGTGAGTTCAATGCCATCTTTACACAACTGATTGCACAGGGGTTGAATCTTGATGAGGAGTTCAAGGCTACTTTCTTGTTGTGTACCCTCCCGGAGAGTTGGGACACTTTCAAGACCACCCTGTCTAATTCAAATGTCACTCTTATATATGCTGATGTAGAGAGCTCTCTCCTTTTGGAGGAGATGAGCAGGAAGAATAATGCGGGCAGCAAATCTTCAAATGCTTTGCAGGTACAGGATAGAGGCAGAACTCAGCAGAAAGGGAGATCTGCTAGTAAATCCAAATCCCGAAGTCAGTCCCGTGGTAAAAAGGATATTGAATGCTTTTATTGTGGCAAGAAGGACATGTGAAGTCTAAGTGCTTCAAGATCATACGGGATCAGAAAGCCAAGAAGGCTGAAACAAAGGATGCAGGAAATGCAAACAAAGGCAAAGGCAAGGCCAAGGCAGATGACTTGGATGCAGTGAATGTTGCAGCAGAGGACAGTGACAGTGACATACATGATGTTTTATGCTCTTCTGCTGTAATAGCACATGCCTTGGTTATTGATGGTCACGACATGCACACTTGGCTCTTGGATTCAGGTGCCTCTTTTTATGTTACTCCTCATAGGGAGTGGTTTACTTTACACAGGTACTCATGGAGTTGTTCATCTTGGGAACAACTATGCATGTCAGATTGCAGGGATTGGCAGTATACAGATAGTATTTCCTGATGGACGGTCATTTATGCTTGATGGTGTTCGCCATGTGCCGCAAATCAAGAAAATCTGATTAGCACTGGCTTATTGGATGACAGTGGTTACCACACCACATTTGGGGATTCCAAATGGGTGATTACTGATGGCCAGACTGTAGTGGCTGAGGGTTTTAAGAGTGATACCTTGTACCCTCTTTATGTTTCCAGTGTGGGTAATCATGTTGTTGCCATAACCGAGCTGCCAAAGGTTTCATTGTGGCATAGCCGGTTGGGACACGTCTGTTAAAGGAATGCAAGAACTGTCACGTTTGGGTTATCTGCCGCCTCTTTCTTTTTCAGATTTGCCTACTTGTGATCATTGTATATTTGGCAAGCACTCTGTAACTCCTCATAAGAGGAGAACTCCCCAGAATAGAGCACCACTTGATACTTGATCTAGTGCACACTGATTTGTGTGAGATGCCACAGTTATCACTAGGGGGTGCAAAATATTTTATTACTTTCATTGATGATGCCACACGCAAAGTGTGGGTCTATTTCTTGAAGCATAAGGGAGATGCCTTAGATGCTTTCAAGAAATTTGTCGCTCAGGTTGAGAATCGGACAGGTCGTAGGCTGAAATGCCTCAGATCCGATAATGGGGGTGAGTATGTGTCACATGCTTTTGTGCAGTTTTGCCAAGCTAAGGGCATCAAACAGGAACTCACAGCTCCTCATAATGCATCTCAAAATGGTGCAAGTGAGCGTATGAATCGAACTATTCAGGAGAAGGTTCGATGTATGTTGTCTTATGCTGCATTACCCCATGGCTTTTGGGCAGAAGCCGTGCAAACAGCAGTTCACATTATTAACAGGTCGCCAAACAAGGCTTTGGAGTTGAAAGTGCCAGAGGAGGTGTGGTATGGCAAGCCACCTTCATATAAGCACTTACGTGTATTTGGCTGCGAGTGCTTTGCTCATGTACGCAAAGAACTGCGCAACAAACTGGATCCAAAGTCTATCAGATGCATCTTTATGGGTTATGGTGACGAAGGTGAAATGGGGTACAGATTATGGGATCCCGTTAATTGGAAGATTATACGCAGCAATGATGTCATCTTTAAAGAGGATAGTGTACACAAGGAACCCGTGCAACCTGTGGAATACAGGAGGGTTATTTATGATGATGTTGGACAGCAAAGAATGCCCATTTATATGCAGCAGCAGGCTGCTGCAGATAAGCCTGTTCAAGAGGGTATACAGGCTGAAAATCAGCCAGATAATTTTGCCAATGATGCACCACTAGATATGCCAGCAGATGGGGCTGTAGAACAGCCAGATATGGTGGTACAGCCACCCGTCATGCATGACGAACAAGCTGGACAGCAGCCTAATCCGGAACATTTTGTTAGGAGGAGCACCCGTGTACAACGGCCTCCTGCCAGGTTTGTTCCAGGAGCCAATAATGTGGCTGATTTTATCATGCTGACAGATTGTGGTGAGCCTTCCAGCTTCAAGGAAGCTATGGGAAGAACAGAGGAAAAGAAGTGGGAGAAAGCCATGCAGTCAGAAATGGACTCCCTACTTCAGAATGATACATGGGACTTGGTGCAGCTACCTGCAGGCAGAAAGGTTTTGCCATGCAAGTGGGTTTACAAAGTCAAAGTGGATTCAAATGCTTTACCGAGGTATAAGGCCAGATTGGTTGCCAAGGGATTTAAGCAGGAGAAGGGCATTGACTTTGATGAGATCTTTTCCCCTGTAGTCAAGATGACTACTTTGAGAGCAGTGTTAGCTCTTGTTGCTCATGACGACATGGATTTATGTCAGATGGATGTGAAGACAGCTTTTCTTCACGGAGATCTCCATGATGAGATCTATATGAGTCAGCCAGAGGGATATGCTGTTAAAGGGAAAGAGCAGCTTGTGTGTAAGCTCAAGAGGAGCTTATATGGACTCAAGCAGGCGCCAAGAGAATGGTACAAGAAGTTTGATGCCTTCATGCAGTCCCAAGGGTATCATAGGTGTGAGACCGATCATTGCTTGTACACCAAACGGGCAAAGGATGGCAGTTTGATGCTACTCATTCTATATGTGGATGACATGCTTATTGCCAGTAAATCTCAGCATGAGATTAGTGCTTTGAAGAAACAACTGCATAAGTCTTTTGATATGAAAGACTTGGGTGATGCAAATCATATTCTTGGCATGCGGATTACTCGTGACAGGTCCAAGGGACTTTTGTTTTTGTCACAAAAGGAGTACATTGACAAAGTACTGCAGAGGTTTAAAATGGAGGGGGGGAAGTCTATTAGTACCCCGTTGCCTCCACATTTAAAACTCAGCAGTAAGGACAGCCCCAGATCAGATGATGATAAGGCTGAGATGGCCAAGGTTCCGTATGCATCTGCAGTTGGTTCTTTGATGTATGCCATGGTTGCCACTCGTCCCGATATTGCTTTTGCGGTGGGAGTCATCAGCAGGTATATGGCAAATCCAGGCAAGCGGCACTGGGAAGCAGTGAAAGGTGTCTTGAGGTATCTCAAGGGTACCAAAGACACGTGCATATGCTATGGTAGGCAGGATGCATTGGTGCATGGTTTTACAGATTCAGACTATGCAGGGAATGCAGATAACCGGAAGTCTACTACCGGTTATATTTTCACATTTGCAGGAGGTGCTATATCATGGGTGTCTCGGTTGCAGAAATGCGTTGCACTGTCAACCACAGAAGCTGAGTATGTTGCAGCCACTGAGGCCTGCAAGGAAGCAATATGGCTTACTCGGCTGGTGGGAGATTTGGGCATTACAGGAGATATGCCAGTTTTGCATTGTGATAGTCAGAGTGCTATCATGTTGGCAAAGAATCCGGTCTTTCATCAAAAGACCAAGCACATAGAAGTGAAATATCATTTCATCAGGGAGGTACTGGAAGACAAGCGACTTGAGCTTGTGAAAGTGCATACTGATGATAATCCTGCAGATTTGCTCACTAAGAGCTTGCCTACAGAGCGGTTTGCACATTGCCGCCACATCATGGGATTAGGATGAGACCATTCTTATTTTATGGTCTTGTATACAGTAACTTTATATTGCTGTAATTTTTATTCTTTTCTCCCCTTTAGGCACATTGGCCTTTAGGTGGGAGGTTGTTGGGGTAAAGGCACATTGCCAACCCTTCATTAAAAGATAGGACACCTATGACTGTCTTAAGACAGTCATAGGGTAAACCTAATCCTAATAAAACACAACTGAGTTTGTGGTGTGGCTCATCACTTCACACCTACACACCTGGAGTCTTCTCTCTCTCTCACTCTCTCACTCTTACTCTTCTTCCCCCTTCACTCCCTTTCACTGTGTACGTCCTTTAAGAGGTTTCTAAGGTATTGTTGTCCTTCAGCACATCAATTTCTTTTAAATCTTGAAGCAAAGGAATAGTATTCAAAATCTTCGCACTTGGATTAAAGGAAGAGCAGATCTTACAGTGAAATGCCTCAATCACATACAAAGCAATGCCACAAGAAAACTTCTCGAGAAAACTAAGAGAACCATAAACAAAGGCACATCCACTGACGTCCATCCCCACCAGAACACCTTCCATGCTGACAGCAGTAACCTGTCCAAAATAACAGTTAGGGTAATCGCAATCCTGGCAATTACTAACACATGCAAAAACTCTGAAATTTCCCCGTGAAGAAGCATTTACAAGTAAAAAGGAAACAGACAGTAGATATTGAATTCGTACCGTCATCAGAGCATTTGCAACGCCAACAACGACAGCTATCGAAAAAATAAAATTGTGTGCACCACTTTGTAAGAAAAATATTAAAAATCCAGAGGCCATCCAAAGACTTGCACCCATTGCAAAAAAAGATTTGATCCGGCCTCCAGTCCATCCTATTTCCTACATTAAGGCCAAAAGACTGTTAGCTGCTAGCTTCTAGATCATCATTCCTTGTATTACCAACCATAAAAAATACACTTCAAACAATCGATGATGCTTACAAAGTTCAAAGAATGCACAATACCTGTAATCCTACAGATACCAAGAAACTGCAAACATAAATTGCTGCAGGAACCTTTACAAGCAACATAAGGACTGGATTAGTGTTGATTACATGATTGTGAAATGTAATTGATTAATCAATTGTAAAATGTAATGGACTGGAATTTAAGTCGAAAACAGCTTACAAGATTCTGTATCAGAACAAATTATAATAGAGAGTATTACCACAGCTTTGGAAGAGTCTCTCATGTTTAGGTCATCAATGAGATAAAAGGCCAGCAACGCCTGCATGAAATAAAGGACTGAATTTTTCTTCTTTGAGCTAGCAAGGGCAAAGTAAAAATGCCAAACTTGTGATTTATACTAGAACACCTTCTTTAAGTTCATTTTATGATAATCATGCCTAATTGATGTACGGTTTGAAATGGGAGGTCATCCTCTTAGAATGGCACCAGATCTCAGTTTCGTCCGAGGTTAACCTCAGATATTAAGTCATATTAGGAAAATTATGTGCAAGTACAATATGAAACCTCTTTGAAGAGACTATCCATCAATCTGGAGATACATAATTAAATCTGAAAACAATTAGACAAGGCACTCTAAAAGCAAGGGATCTTATATGGGATGCACATGACATGTGGTCATTATTCTCTACATAACCATGCCATACTAAATATCCCTACAATTCACCCTAAATGAAGTCCTGAAGCACAAATTTTGCATAAATTCATCCCAAAAAGACATGGCAAATGATGAGAGTAACCCAAGCTATTGGACTACAAACAAAAAAAAGTCACTTACCATCCCCTTGACATTTTTGTAATATTGCTAATCTCCAAGTCTTCTTGAAGCCAAACAAACATATCGATGCAAAGGCATCTTGTGAAGATAACCACCTAATTATTACATTCCCAAATAAGATTCAAAAGTATGGCATGTTGACATTGGTTCCCATTGAGGACCCTTCCAACATCCATGCAGCTTGCAGTTGATGGTACAGGAGATGCTGCTGCTATTCACATGCTTACAAGATCATTCCCCTTCCAAGGCATGTCCATTGATCCCATACTGTGTAGACTGGAGGAAGGATTAAGAGTGGAGTGAGCAGTTTTGAAGAAAAACAAGATCGGGCTTTGCAATAATGAAGAGTGAAACAGTACAACATTTGTTGACCTTAGGGCAACCCAAACTGGGTTAGAACCCCCCCCCCCTCCCCGCCCCCCTAAAAACTCAACTACTAACTATGCTTGGCAGGAAAAGCCTTAGATAAGGGACAAGTGCCCCTCAACCTTGTAGCTAATTACTGCATTGGCCACTGCCTTAAATATTACAATATTTCCAACCCCCCTTGTAGTGACAATGTCCTGGTGTACAAGGAGTGATCTCAATCACCAAATGGAAGCCAGCCCAAATCTTTTTGAAAATCTTCACCTTCTCTTTGGATAGAGCCTTCGTGAAAAGATCTGCAACATTTTAATGTGTAGGACAGTACATCAAAATCTCTTGCAATCTCCATCACTGACATGTTCGCATGTGCATGAAACACAGGATCCCGGGATACTGCAATAGCTCTCTGACTGTCGATGAGTACGGGAGTAGATGGCTGCAAGCCACCACGAAGATCTACCATCAATCTCCTGAGCCATACACATTCTACTATCGTTGTGAAGGCTTCCATGTACTCAGCTTCACATGATGACGTTGCCACAGTGGATTGTTTCTTGCTCTCGACCAAAAAATTTATGAACTGCCAATAAATAAACAATTTCTTCCGTCCTTCTTATGCTTAAACAGCACAGGTGCACCCCAGGGAGATCCACTTTTCCTGATATGCCCCATGCATAGGTATTCTGACAAACGTCAAGATATCTCATCTTCTTACATTTGACTCATCAATATAAGGTGCCATACTTACAGGCTGAGCTCCTAGAACCAATTCGATCCAAAGATCTACCGACCTAATTGGTGACATCTGCAAATTTTGTTTTAATCTCCGCAAGTGCTCGTGCTTCCCATGCATCTAATTTAGAAGATTCATACACATTATCCAATTCAGACGTAAATTTACACCACATACACAGATACACTTCATATTCAGAATTTGTAATTGTATTAACTACTTGCAATGAGTTTACAAGGGTACAGGATGGGACATCAAAATCACCCTGTAATACATAGGGTACACCCCCTTTAACAAAACTTAATGTATGACTCTCCCAATCAAACAGTCCCCTTATGCAAGCAGTCTTCCACTAAATCACATATGCTCTATCCAGATTCATCAACATAAAATCTAGACTCTCGGTGTAATTTTGTATGGTAATGGGAATTTGCATTGCATGTTGATCCCAAACTTGCTTCCCCGCTGCCATGTCCACCTCGTAGACATGGTCACTCGGCTGTGTTCATACTCCCATTGTTGCACAAGTTTAGCATTCATGATATTGTGAGTACTACCCGAGTCAATCGGGAACCTTTTCACCTCAGTCAAAGTTGAGCCTAACTTCATACAATGCATCCACATGTGTCCCCTTCGTCCAAAATGAAGCAACGCCCCTCCTTCACAAGCTGAAGGGTTTGCTTCGCCTTCTTCACTTGCTTTTGCAATCACCTGGCTCGGAGTTTGTGAAAGACTCCGGGCTTGAGTTTGCATAGCCCTGGTAGGATTGAATCAAGATGTTTTTGCTTGATACTTGTACTTGGCTAAGGTTTTTGTGAAGAAGTTCCCTTGGCCATTGTGTCACCTTAGATTTTTGTATGTCTTATAGTATCCTCGTTTATGTTCCTTCACCCAGCTGTTTATAAAGAGCCCACATAAGGTAGTTGGATCCATGTATGTGACCTTTGATTCCAATTCTCTAAATCGCTGTAGGTACGCATCAAATGACAAGTTTGCCATACTTACGGTCTCATAGATGAAATCAAACTCATCCTCAAGTTAAGGGAATTCCTCTTTAAATAATTATTCAAATTCAGCCCAAGTTTTAGGTTTTCCCTTAAAATCATACCATCAAGTCAAAGCCTTTCCCTTCAACATCCCCTGAGCCATCTGAATCTTGAGCAAATCAGAGAAAGGATGAAATGAGAAGTGTGCCTGCCATCGGTTCAATGATGTATCTAGGCACTTGAGTACGCTCTTTTCTTCTCACCTACAAAAACCTCAGGTGTGAAAGATGGTGCTACGTGTACACTCCCTCCGGGTCCTGCTACCACTCCTTCAGCTTTCGAAATATATATGTAGCTCAGTGCTCTTTGGTGACAAGGTTGTCTTCACCGACATCCATGTCATCTCCCTCTTAATCCCAAGGCTCCTTATGTGGAGGGCATGCAGGCTGTAATGACTGCAGGGTTCTTCACTATGCATGTGACTCCCTTCAGCACTGTGTATGAGAATATGAAGAGGAATGCTGAGGTAAGAAAAGAGGGAAGAAGGAGAGCTGCGAGTAGAAAGAAGAGTTTAGAGGCTGGTACTGTGCAAAAAACAGGGTGCTTAGAGGGAGGCATATCAATGCAGACTTGACTTGCAATTTCTGTAAGTTTCGTCCGCAAGTTACCGTGGGAAGGTCTGCAATTGCTGTGGCTGCTTCGCATGTAATGTGGGCTGGTTCGGAGCCTATAGACTGCTAAATAAGAGAGTATAGGGCACCAAAAGCAGGTTCTTTGTTCTAGGAAAGATAACTCTGAAAAGCAATCCAAAAGCAGAGAAACAACTTTAGCTTTGGAAAGCCTTCCCAAAAGCAATCTTTAAGCTTTTCTAGGACCTTCAGCCTAGCACAGGGCCTACCAAAAGCACCAGCCAGGAGGAAAAAGCAATTGCGATCAGCAGCAGGCTTTAATCTGGTGCCTCTACTGTACCTGTGGACAATTCGCTGCTCCATAGCCTCCAACCTGTAGCTTTCCATATCCTGCAACATAGAACCTTAACTCGTTGAATAATTCTGCCCAGATGATCACAGATCAGATCACCTACTGCCCCACACTCATCACAATCTACAAACAACCAGTAATCGCTCAGGATGGCCATGCACAGATCAACAATCACGACGATGCCCTACACCATCTGTGATCTGCCAGCACATAGGTCTGTGCCACGATCTGCCCAATAACCCCCCAGCAATTCATTCGTAATAAACCTAAAACTATGCACAACGACATAGTCTGCCTCATTACTTCCCCCTCCCCCCCCCCTCTGGCTATGCGAACTGGTTTCCAGCCAGTTGCTGCCCTCAGAGGTTCATCCAAATCCATGAACAGCAGTCCTGGGTTTGCATTCAGGGTTGATGACTCCCTACTACCTAGACTCGCAGCCAGCCTGATACAAAACACCCCCCGCGCATCCCCCTTCTCCTTGCAGGATCATCACGCCTTTGTGGTTTGCACCCACAATCACCTTGAAAATTTTCAGAACTACAACATACTCCATGAATTGAAACCAGTCTCTTCCTCAACAAGACATAAATTTGCAAGAGCATCTCCAATATGCAGCGACTGGGAAGTGAGTCACCTGATGGTTGTCGTTTCGACCTGTGCTTAGGGTTAGATCTTCAAGGGGCTTTACAATTGGTATCAAAGCCAGCCCTGACATATGAAGAATCCTTGCAAGGTATGCAAGCACGAGGTGCCACATTCAGCACAGCATCTTGTGATCAGCCATGTGATGGGATATCTCAAGGTGTATGCCCTAGGCACACCTTGGTTTCTATGTGTGTGTGCTAGAGGCATAGTTAGGTGCCCATAAGCACTGTTAGGTGGTGGTAGAAGCCACATAGGATGATTGAGAGAATCTAGGAGCTGATTGAGGAGATGATTGTGGAGCTCAGAGGTCATCAGTGCTGTCGGTGATCATGTAAGAGGTGCCTACATAAGGACCTCACCTTTCTTCATTCCATAAGCAAGAATTCTCAGTTTGTGTTCACTCCATGCTTTCCTTTCAGTTCACCAACATGGTATCAGAGCCCTTTGATCCTCCTTGAGCCCATTTGTGCCACATCATCTTCTTCTTCTCCATCTTCTTTTTCTTCATCTTCACCCTTTCTTCCCAAATCTTGCTAAAGCTTGTTCTCCCTTGTTTCTCCGCCATTCTCCAAGCCCTTCCTGCTGGAGATACCCCTCGAATGGGCGAACTTCCACCTGCAAGCAATTGAAGAAAGGTCGTCGCTACTGGTCGCCATTCCACGAAGATTGTCGAAACTGTCTTCTGCGTTTTCTCTATGTCTGCTCCACCTTTCTCTAATTCCTTTCAGGGGAAGCCTCTCCATACCTTGGGCTATCTTGTGTTGAAATCTGAGCAGCAATGGTTGCATATTCAAGGAGAACAGAGCCAAAAACCAGTTGATTTTGACGATGTTCCAGCCAGCAATATCGCGCGCCATTTCGCCCAACCTCTGTGCTGGATCTTCTCTGGTATATGAGCTTTCTTTTGCTTTACAAAGCCCTATTTTCTTTGCTTTGAAGAGTGAGATACAAGCCCTCCAAGTTCAGGCCTCTGTTTTGGACAGTCTTTGACAAGGTTATGAGTTTGATGCTACATTAGATGCTACTTTAGCATTTCTGAGGTTTTAAAGTATTGAAAAGCATCAGTACAACTGTGGCTACAACTTTCTTTTAAGTTGCTATACCTGGATTTGCTTGGAATACTTTCATTTAGTCACCTCTATGAAGCATGCAAGTGAAAGCATCATTGATTTGTAGTATGGATTTTGGTTGCAAGCCTTTGCTACTCTAAATGCTTGTATTTTGAAGCTCTTCAACTCTTTCTAGCCTTGTAAGAGAGTAGACACTGCCCCATTCTGGGTTAGAACCTCTCACGGCTACCATCTTGAATATGGATAAGTTCAATGGTAAGGGCTTTCACACATGGCAGATGAAGGTTAAGTTTGCATTGATGAGGGAAAACCTCTGGGGGCTTGTCAAACCGGCTTCAACTTCTTCTTCAACAGCCTCCAATGCTGGAGAATCCTTAGCTCCGACACGCCCAGTAAGAGATCCTGCTAGAGAGGAGAAAGCCTATGGCATCATTGCTCTTGCCTTAGGAGATGACTATATTCATCACATCTCTGATTTGGAGTCTCCTTCTGAAGCTTGGCAGAAGCTTGATATTATTTTTGGTGCTAGCTCTCACATCTCAAAATTGTCACTTAAGATTGCTTTCTTTGAATTAAAGATGGCTAGTGGCACTCCTTTGGCTGCCCATGTCAATCATATGCGAAGTCTCATGACTCAACTTGCCTCTATTAACTCTCCAATCACTACAGATGATGCAATGGCAGTGTTGCTCAAGAGTATGCCTGAAGATTATGATCATGTTGTTACCACTTTGAAAAATCTTCCTAATCCTAATCTTGAAGGTCTTATTTATGCTCTTCAAGAAGAAGAAAGGCACATGGAACTCCGGAGAGGCAATGACACAGCCTATGCCATAAAAATCCAGAAGGGCAAGTTTTCACCTTGCAAACATTGTGGGAAGACTAATCACCTCTCAAAAGACTGCTTCAAGATCAATCCATGCAAACACTGTGGCAAAAACAATCACCATGAAAAGTTTTGTAGAGCAAAAAAGGAAGCAACTACAAAGTCAGAAACTGCCAATCTACTTTCAGTTGATGTGTCTCCACAAGATGAGGCATCCTATGAAGATTATGCTTTTTGAATCATCTCCATATATGCTTAAGATCTCTCTTTTTTATGTTGAGTCAAGGTACTCAGCCTGGATAGTCCTCCAAAATGAATGAAATAAACTATTGTGTTCTTTGTAAACACCTCTGGTCACCATATGATGTAGGCCATGTGTATGTGTTTTGCTCCATGGTACCTCCTGCAGACATTGTGTGCATGTACATGCAGGGGAGATAACCATTGGAAGGTCTTTTGTATCCCTTTTGTTTACTTCACACCCTTGGGAACCCCTTGCTAGCATGAGAACCTAGCCATAGATTTATCCTTGACCACCATGAGATGGCATGAGAAACTATGAGACTAGATGTATCCTTGACATAGCCTGAGGCATTCCCTTGAGGGGGAGTATGATAAGATATCTCAAGGTGTATGCCCCAGGCACACCTTGGTTTCTATGTGTGTGTGCTAGAGGCACAGTTAGGTGCCCATAAGCACTGTTAAGTGGTGGTAGAAGCCACATAGGATGATTGAGAGAATCTAGGAGCTGATTGAGGAGATGATTGTAGAGCTCAGAGGTCATCAATGATGTCAGTGATCATGTAAGAGGTGCCTACATAAGGACCTCACCTTTCTTCATTCCATAAGCAAGAATTCTCAGTTTGTGTTCACTCCATGCTTTCCTTTCAGTTCACCAACACCATGTGGATGACACGAGTCTAGGTTCTTGATCGAGATGAGACCATCAAACTGTGTGCGCACGCTGTGTGCGCACGCTGAATGAATCCACAATAGCCTTGGCCACTCTTGGCATTTATGCAAGCATGCTCCTTGTCTTACCACACAATTTCATTGCAACCATGCACACTATGCTGCCTAGCACTCCTTTGACCTAACACCTCAACTAAGGCACTTGCCTACTATTTTAGCAATGTTCATGTGCACCAAGGTGCATATTCCCCAAACAGTACTCATGTTTCTGTCTAGAAGTACTGAAAAGTTAAGCAGGAGCAACAGCAATGACTGCTTCTCCCAAGTTAGATTTGCCAAAAACAAAATTTTCCCAGCCTTACCCTTCTTCATTACGGTACTTACTAGTGATTTAGTGGTGCAACTGGACGGTTCATAGATTGGGTTAGCCCCTTGCAAAAATCCCATCGCTCAAAGTGGCCAACTTTACCAGAAGACTATTATTGAGCCCTAAAATAGAGCATGAGTGTCATTCCTTTGGGTGGGTTGGGGTTTGAATCAACATCAAGAAGTAAAGGTTGTAATCAAAATCTGTCTTGACTTCCAAAAACCTTGCAAGGGTGCTTTCTATCACACTATACTACTCTACAATTGTGTCCACAATATCTTGATACTTCTCTACATGGTGTTTTAGGGTTTCAATCAAGATGGCTTACTTTGTGCAGGCCAAGATTCCAAAGAGTTTTGATGGAAAATCAGAACAATACGATTGGACAAGTCCTTCGCTGCAGCTCCTCCCCGCTCCAAGCTGCTCCCTCCCTCTCTCTGCGCCTAAGCCCTCTCCTCTGCCTCTCCCTCAGCCCCTTCCCCTCCCTCTCCGCCTACCCCCTCCCTCCCTCAGCCCGCCACCTGCCCCCTGCCCTGTCAGCCTCCTCATCCCCCGCCCTTAGCTCGCCTCCCCTCCCGTATTTCTTCCTGCCCCCTTCCCCGTCTCAATTTCCCCCTTCTCCCCCACCCTCAGCCCACCTCCTCCCCCGCCCGTTCTCCCCTCTTCCCCCCCCCCCTTCCCCGCCTCTCAGCTTGCCCTCCCCCCCGGCCTTTCTCGCCTCTCTCCCCTTCCCCTCTTCCTACCCTCTTCCCCGCCCCTTCAACCTGCCTCTCCCCCTTTTCTTGCTGCCTGCTTCCTCCTCTGACCGCTTCTCCTCCTCTCTTCTCTTCCTGTCCCTCTTCGTCTTTCTCCCTTCCTGCAACATTTCTGGAAAGGACGGAGCTTTCTTCTTGGTGGTGTCCCTCATCGCTGCCGCAGCAGATAGCTGATTCAGAATCAACTTCATCTAGTTGTTACTGGTGGCCCTATTGATGTTTTACTCTTGCAGCAGCACAAAATGGATTTCAGTGATTGTACAAAGTCAGGCAAGCTACTTTCAGAGGTACTTGTATTTCAGTTTCGGATTCTCTTCTCCCCTTGGTTGTCGGACATGGTGTGATCTCACGCTCTAGAGCCTAGTGGGTTCTTCTTTTGATTGGGGGTCGCAAGGTTGGACTCCTCAACCTTTACGCCCCTAATAACAGAGGGGATCATGTATTGTTTTGAAAGGAGTTGCTCTCCTGGGCCCCCATTGCAGATTCATGGGTCATAGGAGGGGACTTCAACATGGTAAAGTTACCCTCATATAAAAAAGGGGGCCAAGTGGACACTATCCAGGATGGAGTGCCCTCCCCTTCACATATGGCAATAGCCTTCTTTGATATTAGCGGCTTTTATCATCTAGTTGCTAGTACCAGGAGACATGAGATTCTCAGGCGAGAGATTGGTATTCGCCAGCAATTGGTAGCTTTGCAGAGGGAAGAGCAGAAGAGGCCATGCTTGGATTCAGGAATGCCTTGCTGCAGCAAAGGCTCATCAACAGATTTCGTTGGATCAGAGAACACAGTTTGCCTTTCATGCACGAAAGTCCTCGATATAGATGGGAGGTAGAGTCAATAAGAAGTTCTTCTCTACTCATGGCCCCAGACGCAGTAGAGAGAGTGTCTCTCAGCTTATTGACTCAGATGGGATTTTGCAGTTAGATCCAGATGCCGTCATACGCATAGCTACATATTTTTATGCCTCCCTTCTTTCAGCATATCCTGGTAGTGTGGCTGCAGATGATGCTAGACAGGTCATTTGGCAATGTATCCCTAGGTTGGTGAGTCCAGATATGAGAGTCTCTCTTGACACACCTTTTACCAGCCTAGAATTCAGGACTGCTCTTCTTGCCCTTCATAAGGGTAAATGCCTAGGTTCAGATTGGCTTACACCCTCCTTTTTCTTTTTAGGATATGATTGGGGATCAAGGCATTTTCCCTATTAAAGGGGACCATTTTGGGGGGTCTACTCTTTGGTTGGGATTTTGATTGAGATTCACAATTTGACCCCACTCAGCTGTGTGTGTCAAGATTAGAGGCTAGAATACAAGCTACTTGCTCATAGAGTTCCGAGTCCAAGTTGGGGCAAGTAGAAGTGAGGAGAGAGAGAGAGAGAGTCTAGTGTTGATGTGTAGCCACGAGCTACTTGTATCCAAATTTGACTATTGGATTAATGCAATCACTTATTGTTGTCATATTGCCAGTTTTTCTTAAGTGAGTATTCACCCATCATCATCCAATTTTCCCACATAGCACAAACCCCATCTATTATAATTTTATTGTTGTCATCAATCTCAACACCTTGCATGGAGTAGGAAACCTTTCAAAGAAACCATGGGATTGCAAAAGAGAGAATATTATATAAAGTTATGCACACACCCACACCGAGTTGGGCACAGGCTTTAGTCAAACTCAGGGTGAAAATAAAAGTCCATTAAGCTTTGCTTTGGTGACCCTACTCGAGATTGATGTGCTAAAAGTTTTGAGTGGGGAATTGAGCACATTGACAATAGGAGTCTATAGAAATGAGTACACAAATTCTCCAAATAGCAACTTATGCAGACTCAAATGAAGCTATAGCAATTGCTAGAATTAGCAAATTATTATAAAAGATTCCTCTCAGGATAGTCCCAGGAATTTTGTACCTTGTATACCTATCTAATGACTGGTGTCTAAATTGAGGATGGCTCTTAGGTATCCCTTCATAATACTTGGGCAATAAGAAAAGTTCGATACATGCTCAGTGAGGAGAGAAAGATACATGGAAAGAAGAGAAGAACGTGTGTGAAGAGGTTGGTAGAATATTAAAGACTAAGAAGTTGCCATGAATTCTGAGCCAATAAGGCATGAGGTTGGGATTGCGAGGAAGAATTAGAGGAACAATGAAGGTCTTCAGGTAGTTGCTGACCTAGCCACATGCAGAGAGACAATTTTGGCTGATACTAGAAGTGAACCAATTCCCAATTTGCATTCAAGATAGCCTGAACCCTTTAATAGAGGAGCAACCTTTAGATACTGGCAAGAAGTTCTGAGCAGTCCTTAACAAAAAGTCCCTACTCTTAGGATTCCAACCAGTCTGGAAGCCATGATCATGGTTTTCCAAGCTAAAGATACAAATCTAGCTTAGAGGTAGAACACACTCAAGCAATCTACCTGTGATTGCATCCCTTACTCCCAGATCCTTTTCATTTTACGCAGACATGGTTTGTTCATGGCAGAAGCATTTTTTATAATATATTCTCCTTTTGGGAAGCTTCTGAGAGGGCCATCTAGAGCGATCAAAAGCTTGCAAATCTACTCCTGGACTTTGAAAAACCCTATGACAAGGTAGATTGGGACTTCTTGGAGGGCCCCCTTCATCACTTTGGATTTTCAGATGCATGGATCAAAGGGGTCTCCACCTTGTACAGGTTAGCCCACAGCCAGGTGCTCATATGAGGGGTTAGGGGAGATAGATTAGGGGAGCCAGGTGCTCATATGAGGGCTTAGGGGAGATAGGTTTCAGATTTTCAGATCAGTCCGTCAGGGATGCCCTCTTGCCCCTTTTCTTTTCCTCTTTGTGACTAAGGCTATGAGCATTTTTCTTAGGTCTCGAGCTGACATTCTTGGGTTCAGACTTCCGCTCAGACAACAAGAGGACGTTGTGGATTACGAGTTAGCAGATTACACTGCTATCTTCTTAGAGGCCTCTCCTCAGACTCTCACTTCCTTCAGGACAGCTTTGGAATTGTTTTGTACTGTAGGAGGTGCTCCCATCAATTGGAACAGGTTCAATGGCTTATGGATCTATGACAATGACACTCCAGATTGGGGGCTAGTTTGGATTTCACATGGATTCAAGGGGTGTGTCAGTCAAATACCTAGGATGCAAGGTCGGTTTGGGTATCTCTTCTTCGCAGCAGTTTGCTCCTGTGTTGGAGAGCATTAGGAGGAAACTCCTTTTCTGAGTTCAGCTAGACTCACCTTGCATCCAGAGTGGTAGTTGTGAACCAGGTTTTGCTGGCCACAACCAAGTATGTGTGCTCATGTTGGTGTAGTTCTAGAGATTGTATCACTCAGCTCATAAGGCCTATTAGGAATTTTTAATGGAGCGGGGTAGACGGCATTACAGACATGCCAGAGTAGCTTGGGAAACCTTGATCCTTCCCACACAAAAGGGGGGTCTAAACATCATAGATCCAAACTTGCAATGTTTGTGGATAGAGGACTTGTGCCTGGGGATGAGCCTCGGAAAAATTTCTTCATTAACAGTATTCAGGCTTGCAACCCTCCTCAGGGGGAGATTGGATGGACAACACTAGATGGATCTTCACCTCAGCCTGTCTTAGGTCTCCTTCCACCCCACTTATGGTTGCGATTCTGAAGGCTTGGTCTAGCTTCAAAAGTACCCTTCGAAGAGTTTCTCCCTCATCTGTCAAAGAGATTGGCAGGCAGCTCATTATATGGAATGACAATATACATGATGAACATGGTAGGCAGCTTGGTATACCGTATGTCTCACTGTATGCAGTGGTCCAAGTGGGAGAGAGGCCCTGCTACCTCCATAGGTTCTTGGAAAGCCTTCAAGAGGCTTCCAGAAGTTCATCAACAGCAAACAGTTAGTCACCTCAAAGGATGTGCAAGGAGGATACTTCATATTGATGCAGCCCTTCCCCTTGATTGGGTGGATACAGATGACAGGCCCGTTGTTTGTTCCCTGTGGTTGGGGGCTTTCTCCAGGATAGGAATTCCTCTCCAAGCTATAGCTCTTTTGGGAGCACATGAGGATGCCTTGGTTCTTGATGTACAGGCAGGTGGCAGGCTCGTTATTTCTTCAGAGGATATTCTTTTGGGCATGCCTTTTCAGCCTTCAGGATCGTAGGCTTTTTGGATCAGGGCAAGGACTCTGCATGGCATATTGATCCGACCCCTCATCTCTCTCTTTCGGGTTCTTGGAGATTGTGGTTCTTTGGAGGAGTCCTCGTAAAGTTTCTTCAGTGGGACCCCGGAGAGTGGGAATGGATTGTTGCAAGGAACCAAGAGAAGAGCCTTCCTTTTTTTGGTTACACAGTCCGTAACGCCAAGAAGTTCCAGATCAGCTATAGAGGTTGGACACCTTCCAGGGCCCCTCATTGGGAGAGTTATCAGGTTTCCGCTGATTTGTAGAGGGTTTCTGGCGAGGCTTGGAGATCCTGAAGAAATAGAAAGATTGCTCTATTGTTTTGGCTTTCTATTCATGGAGGGATTGCAATGAACAGGTGGAGGTCTAGATTTGGGACGGATCCCACTTGCCCTAGGTGCTCGTCTGCTGCTGCTGATGAGTCGATTCATCATTGTCTATGGGACTGTAGGCATGCGAGAGCCATTTGGATGGGAATTGCCAGGGTCCTCAGTACTTTTGCTCCTCGTTTCTTCATGACGTGGGGATCAGTGGCTTGGCTCTCCCTGTCACGGCCTTAGATCTTCCTTGAAGGGCAGAATGCTTCTTGGGCCATATTGATTCAACGTCACCTAGTCGAGACTTGCTCTCTACAGGATGTGCCTATCTCTCGTTATAGACCAATACATGCTGATGGGGATACTGCTTGGGAGATAGTGGCTAGCATCACTACTTGCTAGATTTGGAGGGCCAGATACATAGAGGTCTTAGACGGATCTCAGGTCATCCCTCGCACACCTTGGCTAGTATTTAGACTGACACCGTTCACACACTCATGTTCTACAAGGTAGGGTACTTCTTAATGACCTGAGATGAGATCACATATCATAGTGATTTGAAGTGGGAGATCATATCAAAATAATTCATGCTTCGGAAAGAATGATTAGTAGGATGTAGGATGTAGAACTGTCACATTGCCTAGAATCTGGGAATAGGTACTGATATAGGGTAGGTAACAACGAAGGGCACAAGACAGAAAGATACAGAAAAAGAGAAGATGTCCCCATAAATCCACTCTTGAATTGTTGTAGTAAGGCTACCATCGCTGCACAAAGCCTCAAGGGACGCTTCTGAAATGCATGTTACTACTTTGCATCCACAAGTCAACCTTGCCAAGAAAGTTAGGTGAAAAAATATCTAGGTTATCCATGATATGTCCTCTCCCTAATTAGTCAACCTATAGGCTCTATTGGCCCCACATCAGCTAAGTCAACTACATGCACTTTTTCTTTTGATCTACAAGTTGACCCTTTGTTCCCTTCCATGCTATCTACTTTTCTTTGAGGTCTCACAAGTCTTGCTCATCCTCGTGAATTAGCGTTTTACTTGTAGCATTCGCGCTCATAGTGCCCGTACTTTCCACAATAATAGGATTTTCCATCTCTTTGTGCATGTCCGAACCTGCCACTTCCACTAGGTTGTGTTCTCTCCCTGCCTCTAGACATCGTAAACATGCCTCAGCCTCTAGGGCATAAACTCGCCTCTACTTGCATCATGGCCATATCCCTCACCATCTCTACCACATCCACAACCAAATCCCCTCGGCCTCTAGATCCACCACGGCCTCGACTATGGTAAAAGATCCGATCTCTATTTGAGCCACTGTTCAATGCATTTAAGTCAAGCTTGACCTCCTTGGTCAAGCATAAAGCAACCAACTCCTCATAGTCTGGCATATATCTATGCACTGAAATGGAAGTATCCTAGACCATTGAGGGTCACTGAAACTAGATCATCATCATCAAAGGTGAATTAATGCTGGACCAAATCTTCTTTCTATAAAATAGTCAGTAATAGACTTGTTTTCTCTCCAAATGCCATGTAGTTGCTGCTTCAACTGGATCTTACGAGCCTCAATGCTCGTGCCATATATTTCTACAATAATATCTCAAGCTTCTTTTGGATTTGTAGCTTTCTTGATGTGTGGAATCAAAATCTCTGAAACACAAAGAGAAATCCAATGCAACAATTTTTGACAATTTTCAACCCATGTTCAATATCCTTTCACCTGCTCCTCCGTTAGATTCTTATCTAGCAAATCAGGGCATTCATTCTCACCAGTGATCAATACTCTTGTTCCATAAGGAAATCTTCCATACGATATGACCATACGGTATAGTTGTCCTTAGTGAGTGTCTCACCCATGGTGCCTTGACTAACAAAGAGCATAAAATATGCAACAAATCTGCATAAAATCAGGCAGAGTCTCCCCTCAATTACCAAACCAATACCATGAAAGTGAGGTATGGCAAGGTTAGCAAGTGCACATAAAAATGAATGTGCAATATTGTCAAGATGTTATTTTTGGGCTAATATTACAATCATGATGGAAGATCCTCATCACATGCACACTTTGTGTAATCATGCTCTATCCTTAGAGGCCCTCTTTCCTCCATCTTTGTGGCATGCACATGTTTTAGCCACTTTCTTCTAGACGAGAGGGAGATCATGAGTTTGACCAAGTTGGTAAGATATCAACTAGAAAGAGCATGGAGAGAGAGTGTAGTTGCCATTTTTGCACATACTCACCATAAGATGCTTGCGAAAAAACATCCCCTATGGGTATACGAGATGGAGCATCTAAATCTTGAGATTGATCTAACGTAAATTCCACCTTTCTCAAAGCCACAACCCAAGCATAAGGCATCCACACTGATCTTCAAAATGCACCAGAGATGTGTCCACCATAGTCCAGAATTATTTATATAGGCACCACGCGTCAAGACGGGATCCCCAATATGCCTTTCAAGGCTCAACTGCAATCACTTTTACTGCATTTTTACTCACTTCCATCAATACATGCATCTCTAATTTCCAAGAATCCTGAAACTGCATATAAGAAACTCTTTGCTTGCTGAGCATAACCAAGGTCCATAAAAAGGCTGGATTAATATAGTCAGCCTTAAAGTTGACCAGCCCAACAAAACTTTTGAAAAAGAAGATAAGGGGCTATAGATTAAAATGCAACGTATATAAAATAAGGAGATTTTGAACCTTAGCTAAAATTTGTGAAGGCTTTGCAAAAGTGTATACATCTTAATTTCGTTGCTTCTAGAAAACTTCTTGAGAAGCCAACGATTCTTCGCACCAGAGACATTGCATAACCAGATCCTAGCAACTGGTAACTTCAACAACGGTCAATTATTGAGCTGAGTGACGGCAAAGGCAAATCTCCTAGCAAGGTGTGAATCACCTGTTGGGGTAAAGGCACATTGCCACCCCTTTATTAAAGATAGGACATCTATGACTGTCTTAAGACAGTCATAGGGTAAAACCTAATCCTAATAAAACTAATGAGTTTGTGGTGTGGCTCATCACTTCACACCCGCACATTTGAGTCTCACTCTCTCTCACTCTCTCTCTCTTTGCTCTTCTCCCTGCTTCCTTCCCTCTCAACTGGTATCAGAGCCTTACTTCCTCTCTACCCCTGCCTACCTCTTCCTCTACCCCCTCGGGACTCGTGCCCTCAGGCAGCGTGGCGGAGCTTGGCATTGCGCAGGCAGAACGGGCTGCAGCGGGGCAATGAGGGAGCATCGCGGGCCAGCGGGACAGCAGAGGCGGCGCGCAGGTGTACGGATGTACGTCGTCCGTACATCCGTACGGACAGGAGTCGCCCCTACAACCCCGCGGGCTGCAGCAGATCTGCGGGCAGCAAGGCGGCGCGCACGTGTGGACACCGGCAGCGTGAGCTCAGAG
Source organism: Dipteris shenzhenensis (assembly GCF_047967505.1). Classification (NCBI taxonomy): domain Eukaryota; kingdom Viridiplantae; phylum Streptophyta; class Polypodiopsida; order Gleicheniales; family Dipteridaceae; genus Dipteris; species Dipteris shenzhenensis. Next base: position 16,495,326 of record NC_141604.1, read on the forward strand.
GCAGTGCGGGCTGCAGCGGCAACGCATCGCGCAGGCGCACGCGTGGACGCAGGCCTTTTCGCGCGCCGTACAAAACAGTACGGACGTACGGCCGTCCGTACTGCCATACCTACAGGGAGCTGCATCAGGGAAGAACTTTCGAAAAAAAAAATTTCTCTCTTCTGGGATTCCGTACCCTGCACACGTGCGCAGGTACAGGAAGTACAGCAGGCACAGAATTTTTTTTTTGGGAAGAAAAAGAAGGAGAAAGAGCTCTCTGCTCTTCATTCAGGATCATCTTTCAGTTCTCAAAACTATGTTTTCTTGAAAGTACAGCAAGTACCTTCATTTACCTCGTGCTTGAGGTGAAGAGAACCACAGTGTGTGGTTGATTGCACAGTTATCTGTTTTCGTGAAGGAAACGCCTTGATTTTGCAGAGGACTTTTATGCTTTTAATGGGCTTGAATCTCAGTTTCCGGGTGAGCAGATCATAGGGCTTTTGCCTGGCAGTTGATGCTTTGTATGCCTTGAGGTAGTGTGGTGCCAGAGAGCACACATTTGCCTCGATTTCCGCAGTGTGGAGGTGACATTTTCATGCACGTCACATTTCTTGTGCAACACTCAGAGAACTTCAGTTGAGCCACGCTTGGCCAGGGCGCATCGAGTTTACTCGGTCCCTAACTGTCCATCGTTGACAGTGCTCAAAAGGTTCCTCATTGAGTGTTTGTACGTTGGGATCTGTGTATGTCATTTCTACACAGGGCAGTATATGCATTACACTGTTGGTTGATTTTGTCAGAGAGATTTTCACATTGCATGCTACCTCAGTGTAGAGGTGTTCTTCACTTGGTTCAGGTGTCAGATCAAGGGGCTTTTGCCCAGATTTTGTTTGAGAGCACTTGGGTTACCGACAGAGATCTTTAGATGCATTTTATCCCCTTGGCAGAAGGGTGATTGCTTGGGATTTATCCCATTTTCTGTTGCAGGTTTTGTGACAGGCTGAAGTGTCAGATTTTTTTTTGGTGTATGCCAAGTGGTTTATACATATTAAATCAGTGCAATACCTCATCTGAGGTGGGAGAAGTGATCAGGACAGCAGTGTTTGTGCTTTGTCAGCTGATTATGCACTGTTAAAGCACTTGTGGAGCAGCTGCAGCATTCTGAAATTACTGTTTTTATGCCTATTTAAGCACGGTACAGTGTGTCAGAAGGTACAGTAACTGGGGGGAATTTTCTGTTTTGCTGCAGATTTTCTGACAGTAAAAAACAGCACTATTGTGAGTGCTCCTGGCTCTTGATAGAGCAGGTTTTTTCTGAGAAATCAGAATTTTATTCAGTCTTTCTTGACTTACAGGGAGTCAGGTACTTTCCTTATCTGATATGGCATCAGGGGGAAGTGAATCATCAATTCTGAACATAAAGAAATTGGAAGGGGCACACAATTATGCATTATGGGCAGAACAGTGTTTGAATGTACTTCTGTTAAAGAAGATTTCTAAGCCCATAAGGGTGAAGGGTGTCAAGCCATCTGACATGACAAATGATGACTGGGAAGAGCTTGATTTGTCCGCAAGGGCAGCTATCATGCTCACTATTTCTGATACTCTTGTGTTCAATGTTCAGGCTGAAAAGACCTCTTATGGCCTATGGCAGAGGCTAGAAGAGTTGTATGCCCAAAAGAGCTCAGCCAGTAAGGTTTATTGGTTGAAGAAGCTGATTGATCTTCGCATGAAGGAAGGTACAGCTATGACCTCACACTTGAGTGAGTTCAATGCCATCTTTACACAGCTTATTGCACAGGGATTGAACCTTGATGAGGAGTTCAAAGCTACTTTCTTGTTGTGTACCCTCCCTGAGAGTTGGGACACTTTCAAGACCACCCTGTCAAATTCGAATGTCACTCTTATGTATGCTGATGTAGAGAGCTCTCTCCTTATGGAGGAGATGAGCAGGAAGAATAATGCGAGCAGCAAGTCTTCAAATGCCTTGCAGGTACAGGATAGAGGCAGGACTCAGCAGAAGGGCAGATCTGCTGGTAAGTCCAAATCCCGCAGTCAGTCCCGTGGTAAAAAGGATATTGAATGCTTTTACTGTGGCAAGAAGGGACATGTGAAGTCTAAGTGCTTAGAGTTCATACGGGATCAGAAAGCCAAGAAGGCTGAAACAAAGGATGCAGGCAATGGAAGCAAAGGCAAAGGCAAGGCCAAGGCAGATGACTTGGATGCAGTGAATGTTGCAGCAAAGGACAGTGACAGTGACATACATGATGTTTTATGCTCTTCTGCTGTAATAGCACATGCTTTGGTTATTGATGGCCATGACATGCACACCTGGCTCTTGGACTCAGGTGCTTCTTTTCATGTTACTCCTCATAGGGAGTGGTTTACTTCCTACACAGGTACTTATGGAGTTGTTCATCTTGGGAACAACTATGCATGTCAGATTGCAGGGATTGGCAGTATACAGATAGTATTCCCTGATGGACGGTCATTTATGCTTGATGGTGTCCGCCATGTGCCGCAAATCAAGAAAAATCTGATTAGCACTGGCTTATTGGATGACAGTGGTTACCACACCACATTTGGGGATTCCAAATGGGTGATTACTGATGGCCAGGCTGTAGTGGCTGAGGGTTTTAAGAGTGATACCTTGTACCCTCTTTATGTTTCCAGTGTGGGTAATCATGTTGTTGCCATAACTGAGCTGCCAAAGGTTTCATTGTGGCATAGCCGGTTGGGACACGTCTGTTAAAGGAATGCAAGAACTGTCACGTTTGGGTTATCTGCCGTCTTTCTTTTTCAGATTTGCCTACTTGTGATCATTGCATATTTGGCAAGCATTCTGTGACTCCTCATAAGAGGAGAACTCCCCAGAATAGAGCACCGCTTGATCTAGTGCACACTGATTTGTGTGAGATGCCACAGTTATCACTAGGGGGTGCAAAATATTTTATTACTTTCATTGATGATGCCACACGCAAAGTGTGGGTCTATTTCTTGAAGCATAAGGGCGATGCCTTAGATGCTTTCAAGAAGTTTGTCGCTCAGGTTGAGAATCGGACAGGTCGTAGGCTGAAATGCCTCAGATCCGATAATGGGGGTGAGTATGTGTCACATGCTTTTGTGCAGTTTTGCGAAGCTAAGGGCATCAAACAGGAACTCACAGCCCCTCATAATGCATCTCAAAATGGTGCAAGTGAGCGGATGAATCGAACTATTCAGGAGAAGGTTCGATGTATGTTGTCTTATGCTGCATTACCCCATGGCTTTTGGGCAGAAGCCGTGCAAACAGCAGTTCACATTATTAACAGGTCGCCAAACAAGGCTTTGGAGTTGAAAGTGCCAGAGGAGGTGTGGTCTGGCAAGCCACCTTCATATAAGCACTTACGTGTATTTGGCTGCGAGTGCTTTGCTCATGTACGCAAAGAACTGCGCACCAAACTGGATCCAAAGTCTATCAGATGCATCTTTATGGGTTATGGTGACGAAGGTGAAATGGGGTACAGGTTATGGGATCCCGTTAAACGGAAGATTATACGCAGCAATGATGTCATCTTTAAAGAGGATAGCGTACACGAGGAACCCGTGCAACCTGTGGAATACAGGAGGGTTATTTATGATGATGTTGGACAGCAAAGAATGCCCATTTATATGCAGCAGCAGGCTGCTGCAGATAAGCCTGTTCAAGAGGGTATACAGGCTGAAAATCAGCCAGATAATTTTGCCAATGATGCACCACTGGATATGCCAGTAGATGGGGCTGTAGAACAGCCAGATATGGTGGTACAGCCACCCGTCATGCATGACGAACAAGCTAGACAGCAGCCTAATCCGGAACATTTTGTTAGGAGGAGCACCCGTGTACAACGGCCTCCTGCTAGGTTTGTTCCAGGAGCCAATAATGTGGCTGATTTTATCATGCTGACAGATTGTGGTGAGCCTTCCAGCTTCAAGGAAGCTATGGGAAGAACAGAGGAAAAGAAGTGGGAGAAAGCCATGCAGTCAGAAATGGACTCCCTACTTCAAAATGATACATGGGACTTGGTGCAGCTACCTGCAGGCAGAAAGGTTTTGCCATGCAAGTGGGTTTACAAAGTCAAAGTGGATTCAAATGCTTTACCGAGGTATAAGGCCAGATTGGTTGCCAAGGGATTTAAGCAGGAGAAGGGCATTGACTTTGATGAGATCTTTTCCCCTGTAGTCAAGATGACTACTTTGAGAGCAGTGTTAGCTCTTGTTGCTCATGACGACATGGATTTATGTCAGATGGATGTGAAGACAGCTTTTCTTCACGGAGATCTCCATGATGAGATCTATATGAGTCAGCCAGAGGGATATGCTGTTAAAGGGAAAGAGCAGCTTGTGTGTAAGCTCAAGAGGAGCTTGTATGGACTCAAGCAGGCGCCAAGAGAATGGTACAAGAAGTTTGATGCCTTCATGCAGTCCCAAGGGTATCATAGGTGTGAGACCGATCATTGCTTGTACACCAAACGGGCAAAGGATGGCAGTTTGATGCTACTCATTCTATATGTGGATAACATGCTTATTGCCAGTAAATCTCAGCATGAGATTAGTGCTTTGAAGAAACAACTGCATAAGTCTTTTGACATGAAAGACTTGGGTGATGCAAATCATATTCTTGGCATGCGGATTACTCGTGACAGGTCCAAGGGACTTTTGTTTCTGTCACAAAAGGAGTACATTGACAAAGTACTGCAGAGGTTTAAAATGGAGGGGGGGAAGTCTATTAGTACCCCGTTGCCTCCACATTTAAAACTCAGCAGTAAGGACAGCCCCAGATCAGATGATGATAAGGCTGAGATGGCCAAGGTTCCGTATGCATCTGCAGTTGGTTCTTTGATGTATGCCATGGTTGCCACTCGTCCCGATATTGCTTTTGCGGTGGGAGTCATCAGCAGGTATATGGCAAATCCAGGCAAGCGGCACTGGGAAGCAGTGAAAGGTGTCTTGAGGTATCTCAAGGGTACCAAAGACACGTGCATATGCTATGGTAGGCAGGATGCATTGGTGCATGGTTTTACAGATTCAGACTATGCAGGGAATGCAGATAACCGGAAGTCTACTACCGGTTATATTTTCACATTTGCAGGAGGTGCTATATCATGGGTATCTCGGTTGCAGAAATGTGTTGCACTGTCAACTACTGAAGCTGAATATGTTGCAGCCACTGAGGCTTGCAAGGAAGCAATATGGCTTACTCGGTTGGTGGGAGACTTGGGCATTACAGGAGATATGCCAGTTTTGCATTGTGATAGTCAGAGTGCTATCATGTTGGCAAAGAATCCGGTCTTTCATCAGAAGACCAAGCACATAGATGTGAAATATCATTTCATCAGGGAGGTACTGGAAGACAAGCGACTTGAGCTTGTGAAGGTGCATACTGATGATAATCCTGCAGATTTGCTCACTAAGAGCTTGCCTACAGAGCGGTTTGCACATTGCCGCCACATCATGGGATTAGGATAAGACCATTCTTATTTTATGGTCTTGTATACAGTAACTGTATATTGCTGTAATTTTTATTCTTTTCTCCCCTTTAGGCACATTGGCCTTTAGGTGGGAGGTTGTTGGGGTAAAAGCACATTGCCACCCCTTTATTAAAGATAGGACATCTATGACTGTCTTAATAAGACAGTCATAGGATAAAACCTAATCCTAATAAAACTAATGAGTTTGTGGTGTGGCTCATCACTTCACACCCGCACATTTGAGTCTCACTCTCTCTCACTCTCTTTCTCTTTGCTCTTCTCCCTGCTTCCTTCCCTCTCATCACCAACAATAAGTCAGCAAGTGACAAAGATTAACGTTAACCATAAGCTCATGAGAGAAGACTTCTTTAAGGCCACTTCTGAAATCGCTCCTTCAAAGAATATATATTAGAATATCTCCGATCCTGGGGTAAATCTCTAGAGAATGGGCTTCTCTAAGCACAGGTTGTAGGCAATAAAGAGCAACAACAGCAAGGGAAAATCGTCTAGCATTCATAGTTATAAAGAATGGCTGTTGCTAGCTACGGGTCTTTCTTGCTGCTTGAGCTGCTTGGCTCTGCTGCTTTTTTATGGCTGCTTTGACCCGCTGCTTCTGAGCTTGGCTTAGCTCTGCAAGAAGTCACTGCTCTATTTGACCGCTGGTTGCTTCATGGCAATGCTTTACCTTTCGATTCTTTTGCCCTTTGCTGCTGTTAGTCGTCGCTTCCCTTTTGCTTGAGTGCTTAAGTCAAGATTTGCAGGGAGACTTGTAGATAGTCGGCAGTTAATAGAACAGAAAATGATGATTCAGACTATGCAGACAGCAGAACTCAAGAAACAACAGGTATAGCAGGCGGCTGAACTAAGAAAAGAGTGGCAGGAGAGCTGATTGAGGATTTCAAGCAAGGAATCTAGTGGAAGGAGCATTCACGAGGCTCTGATACCAATCTGAAGTTGTGAGTATGTGTGTGTAGAGAGTAGAGCTTCAACCATACTCCATCCTCCTTCTCTGTTGCTCACAGTCTCTTTTCATTTTACATGTTTCTTATCCTGTTAAGGGTACATTTTACATAAGGACTCATATTTACAGAGATGCTTATGGATACCTATGCAACGAGAATTTTCCCTGATGACCCTTGATTTGCAATCCTCTCATCTCAAAATCTCACTCTATTAAAACTCGGATAGCTGGTCTTCTTGATCGCTGCTGCTCCTCCCCGCTCCAAGCTGCTCCCTCCCCCTCTCTACGCTTCAGCCCATCCCTCTCCCTCTCCCTCTCCCTCAGCCCTTCCCTTCCCTGCGCCTCCCTCTCCTCATCCCTTCCCTTCCCCTCCCTCTCACTGATTGACACGCCACAAGAGACGAGCCTTCCTCACACATAGGATGGATGAGATCATCAAATCATTTCACGGAGGAGACCCAACCATAGGGTGGGGATTCCTCTCGGAGGGGAAGCCACCCATCCCCATCACGGATCCGGGCGTGTGGCACACTTATGCATGCTCCTTATATGATGTCCCGAATAGACACCGGCACACATGTCCTCTATGCCCAGGCCCACTACACCGACTCCACAACCGGAAAGCACAGGATCACGCAGGCCTTCGGACAGAGCACTTCGCACATGGGCAGGAGGTCCTAGCACCGATCCTTGCACATATGTTTAACCTTGCAATTTGTCACGGCTTCCCACCAGCATGGAGCACCACTACTATCGTACTGATACACAAAGCAGGAGACCTCATGGACACCGGGAACTATCGCACCCTCATGATTGGCCACACACTGGCCAAGATCTATGGATCGGTACTAGAGAGAGAGATCAGCAATCATATAGAGGCACGAGGGCAGTGAGCACTAGGGCAGGAAGGATTCAAGAAGCAGCACTCTACTCTAGACCACATCTTCACTCTGAAGGCTATCATTGAGGAGGCGAGGTCCAGACATCAGAGAGTCTACACATGCTTCATAGACTTTCGAAAAGCCTTCGACACTGTTCCACAATCCCGCATGATCAGGAGACTACAGGAGATGCAGATCCCAGAGATGCTGATTTGGGATGTGATGAGCTTATATGAGTCAGTCAGAGGCAGGGTCTGTGCCCCAGGCAGTCCATCGGATTGGGTCGAGAGCACCATTGGGGTGAAGCAGGGCTGCCCTCTCTCACCAACTCTCTTTGGACTCTACATTGATGAGATCGCATCTTTCATAGATCGCCTAGGTGGCGAGGGCTCATTATTAGAGGATCTCCTCATACAGAGATTGTTATATGCCAATGATATAGTCCTTATATCCTCTTCAGCGGAGGGGCTGTAGAGAGATCTGGAGGCATTAGAGGTGTTTTGCACAGAGAGAGATCTGACGGTCAACCTTGGGAAAACTAAGGTCATGATCTTCAACACCTCACGAGCAGTGACTAACCGACTTACTTTCATCTATCGTGGTAAACCAGTGGAGATAGTGCAGTCATACACATATTTGGGAGCAGTCTTCACGGGACCCATCTTCACGATGAAATAAGCAGCCCAAGCACGACTCACACGAGGGCGTAGTGCTCTGGCTAGACTAGAGCAGCAGTGTTTCCAGGCGCACTTCTAGGATCCACCGATGAAGGGCTGGCTTTTCAACCACTAGTGCGGCCGACTATCATATATGCAGCACCGTGCGATCTTCCAAGGACAGACTGGAGGAGCTTCGAGCGGCTACAGGTGATGATAGGTCCAGGATGATCCGATGTAAGCCCTCAGTTCCACGGCACGTCACAGACTTCTATACATTTGAGTCAGCGCCCAGACGAAGTGGAGTGGAGGAAGAGGAGCTAGCCGATATGAGAGTCTGGATGAGCAGCCGGCACAGTACCATCGAGAGAGGGGTGTAGGATCCCGTAGGATAGAATAGATGCATCTTGCAAGAGGTGTGACAGCACAATGAAAGAAGGATGATAGATCTCTATTATGATTGTGAGAGAGAAGACTCTCTCTTATAGAAAGGGAGAGAAGGTAATACCTTCCCTACATAGTGGCAATCAGTCCCTACATCAATGGGAATCAATCCCTACATCAGTGGGATTCCCTTTGTCTTACATCATCACTTAGGTCACACACTAGACACATCATAGCACTTGATGTGCCTTTACAACACACATAAACACACATGTGACTCCCCTAGATGCACATATGCACCATAGAGCAAGCCCTTGATCATACTTACCCCAACAAACCCCCCTCAAGGGATTGCCTCTTGCAGTGTCAAGGATTCATCTAGTCTCATAGTTTCTCATGCCATCTCATGGTGGTCAAGGATTAATCTATGGCTAGGATCTCATGCTAGCAAGGGTTCCCAAGGGTGTGAGGTTCACAGAAATGGGATAGTCAAAACACATATCACATGGCCTACATCATATGGTGACCAGAGGTGATTTACATATTCTTTTTGGAGTACTACTCCAGGCAGAGAACCTCAAAATTTGACCAAGTGATGATAAACAAAGAAAAGACAAAGTGCCTAAAAACCATAGTCTTCATTTTCTTCATTTGCTGATGGAGTTGTTCCTTCAGGCATATTTGCTTTGTTGTTGAAGTAGTCCTTCTTGTCTTTGATCAACCAATTAGCTTTTTCTTTTATAGACTTCTTTTCATTCACAACATTCCATATCTTCTTTTTCATAGGCATAAACTTGACTTTTGTTTGCCAAGTATGGAAACTAGTTCCATCCAACTTCTCAAAAAAGGTCTTAGCTTCCATGGCAAGGTCTTACCCGAGGGCAGTGTCTAGTGCCTTACAAGTGAAATATGAGCAAAAAATAATCCTTCAAAGAGTCACAACTTGAATACTTTGACTTGGATTTCTCTATGTGACTTAAGTAAATGTCAAAGCATAGAGCAACATTTATGCAAGATGTCTAAGCAAAAGATGACCAAGTAGATGCTAGAAAATGAGCATAGCAGACTGAAAATAAATCTTGGTCAAATTACCAATCAAACTTTGACTGTACAAAGTCAAACTTAGACTAGTATAGTCAAGCTGTCATGGCCAAAGAGGCAGCTCAAAAATCTGCTCCAATTCGTCATGTAGAGGCCGAAATTCAGAGGGGTTTTGCAGTGGAGAGGAAGGAAAACATGTAGAGCTTCACCCTCAGAGAGGAATCGCGCAAAAGATAAGCACGTCGCCCAGCATTGTAGAAGAACCGTGGACTGGTTTTTTGACGAAATCTATGTTGGGGTAAAGGCACATTGCCACCCTTTAAAATGTTACGACCACTATGACTGTCTTAAGACAGTCATAGGGTGAATACCTAATCCTAATAAAACCTTTGAGTTTGTGGTGTGGCTCAAGGGCATTCTTTACACACCCACACTCCCTTGTGTCTCTGTCTCTGTCTCCTATCGTTCCACTCCCCTCTTTCCCTCACAAGTGGTATCAGAGCCACTCTCTCCCTCTCACTCCGGTCTACCCCTCCCTCTCCCCTCGGGCCTCGTGCCCTCTGTCAGCTTGCAGCTCCAAGGCGGGCGCAGCCAGCGCGCAGGAGCAGCCGCGCGCAGCAGGTGCGCGACCAGCAGCGCATAGCAGGCCCGCGAGCAGCCATAGCTGCAGCAGCAGGTAGCTGCTACCAGCAGCCAGGCGGCCGCAGCCTACCAGGCGGGGCCGCAGCCAGTGGCTGCAGCCAGCTGACCGGCTGCAAGGCAGCAGCCGACCAGCCAGTCGCGACCGCAACCAGCCGCGACAGGCAGCCGACCGTGCAGCTGTTAGTTGCCGGGTCGTGTGACCAGCAGCAGCCGGCTGCACACAGGCAGCCGACCTCCATCAGCGGACACGTGCATGTACAGGTACAGCCGTACCGGCTGTACCCTCAGCCAAAATTTCGACATTTTTTTTGGGGATCCGTGCCCTCGCAAGTACAAGGTACAGTAGGTACTCTATGCAGGCACAACAGGTACTTGCAGGTACAGCAGGCACAGAATTTTTATTTTTTTTTGGGAAGAAGGAAAAGAGTGAAGAGCACTCTGCTCTTTTGCGTGGTACATGCAAGTACGCGCAGGTACAAAGTACAACAAGGCTGTTTATACATTTCCTGAGGAAAACTGTTTTTTTAAGGTACAAGTACTCTCATTGTCCCTCTTGCTAGGAGGTGACCGGGGCCACAGTGTGTGGTTGTTTGCACAGTTTTTGACGGGAGATCATATGCCTTGATTTTGCAGAGGGCTTTTATGCTTTTGCTGAGTGCAAATCTCAGTTTTCGGGTGACAATTTCATAGGGCTTTTGCCTGGAAGTGTATGCAGTGTATGCCTTGAGGCAGTGTGGAGCCAGGGTGCCCACATTGGTCTTGTTTCCGCAGTGTATCAGTGACATTTTTTTAGCAGGTCACATTTTGTGTACGGCACTTAGAAAATCTCAGTTGAGCCACGCTTGGCCAGGGCGCATCGAGTTTACTCGGTCCCTAACTGTCCATCGTTGACAGTGCTCAAAAGATTTTCTTTTCGGTGTTTGTACGTTGGGATCTGTGTTGCTACTGTGCACACAGGCAGTTTATGCATTACATTGTCAGGTGAAAGTGCCAGGAGAGCGCTGAATTCTGTATGCTACCTCATTGTTGAGGGTGTTTTTTCACTTGGTACAGGTGTCAAATCAAGGGGCTTTTGCCCAGATTTTGCTTGTGAGCACTTGAGTTACTGTTTGAGAACTTCAAATGCCTTTTATCCCCTTGGCAGAAGGGTGATTGGTTGGGATTTGTCCCATGCTTTGTTGCAGGTTTGTGACAGGCTGAGGTGTTTGGAGCTTTTTTTTTCAAGTGGACAAAACAGTGTATGACAAGTGGTTTATGCATATAAAATCAGTGCAATACCTCATCTGAGGTGGGAGAAGTGTCCAGGACAGCAGTGTTTTGTGCTTCGTCAGATGATGACGCACTGATAAAATACTTGTGGAACAGCTGCAGCATTCTGTAGTTACTGTTTTATGCCTATTTGAGCACGGTACAGTGTGTCAAAAGGTACAGTGACTGGAGGGAAAATTTTCTGTTTTGCTGCAGGATTTTTTGACAGTAAAAAACAACTATTGTGAGTGCTCCTGGCTCTTGATAGAGCAGGTTTTCTGAGAAATCAGAATTTTATTTAGTCATTTTTTTGACTTACAGGGAGTCTGGCACTTTCCTTGTCTGATATGGCATCAGGGGGAAGTGAATCCTCAATACTGAACATAAAGAAATTGGAAGGGGCACACAATTATGCATTATGGGCAGAACAGTGTTTGAATGTACTTCTGCTAAAGAAGATTTCTAAGCCCATAAGGTTGAAGGGTGTCAAGCCATCTGGGATGGCAGATGATGAGTGGGAGGAGCTTGATTTGTCCGCAAGGGCGGCTATCATGCTTACTCTCACTGATTCTCTTGTGTTCAATGTTCAGGCAGAAAAGACCTCTTATGGCCTATGGCAGAGGCTAGAAGAGTTGTATGCCCAAAAGAGTTCAGCCAATAAGGTTTATTGATTGAAGAAGCTTGCCGACCTTCGCATGAAGGAAGGTACAGCTATGACCTCACACTTGAGTGAGTTCAATGCCATCTTTACTCAGCTTATTGCACAGGGTTTGAACTTGGACGAGGAGTTCAAGGCTGCACTTTTGCTGTGTACCCTCCCTAAGAGTTGGGACACTTTTAAGACAACCCTGTCTAATTCAAATGTCACTCTTATGTATGCTGATGTGGAGAGCTCTCTTCTCATGGAGGAGATGAGCAGGAAGAATAATGCGGGCAGCAAGTCTTCCAATGCTTTGCAGGTACAGGAAAGAGGTAGGACTCAGCAAAAGGGGAGATCTGCTGGCAAGTCCAAATCCCGCAGTCAGTCCCGTGGCAAAAAGGATATTGAATGCTTTTACTATGGCAAGAAGGGACACGTGAAGTCTAAGTGCTTCAAGTTTATACGGGATCAGAAAGCCAAGAAGGCTGAGGCAAAGGATGCAGGCAGTGGAAGCAAAGGCAAAGGCAAGGCCAAGGGAGATGACACTGATGCAGTGAATATTGCAGCAAAGGACAGTGACAGTGACAGACATGATGTTTTATGCTCTTCTGCTGTGATTGCACATACCCTGGTTGTTGATGGCCATGACATGCACACCTGGCTCTTGGATTCAGGTGCTTCTTTTCATGTTACGCCTCATAGGGAGTGGTTTACTTCCTACACACGTACTCTTGGAGTTGTTCACCTTGGGAACAACTATGCATGTCAGATTGCAGGGATTGGCAGTATACAGATAGTATTCCCTGACGGACGCATATTTATGCTTGATGGTGTTCGCCATGTGCCGCAAATCAAGAAAAATCTGATTAGCACTGGCTTGTTGGATGACAGTGGTTACCACACCACATTTGGGGATTCCAAATGGGTGATTCTGATGGCCAGGTTGTAGTGGATGAGGGTTATAAGAGTGATACCTTGTACCCTCTTTATGTTTCCAGTGTAGGTAATCATGTTGTTGCCATAACCGAGCTGCCAAAGGTTTCATTGTGGCATAGCCGGTTGGGACACATGTCCGTTAAAGGAATGCAAGAACTGTCACGTTTGGGTTATCTGCCGTCTCTTTCATTTTCAGATTTGCCTACTTGTGATCATTGCATTTTTGGAAAGCATTCTATGACTTCTCATAAGAGGAGAACTCCCCAGAATAGAGCACCGCTTGATCTAGTGCACACTGATTTGTGTGAGATGCCACAGCTATCACTAGGGGGTGCAGAGTATTTCATTACTTTTATTGATGATGCCACACGCAAAGTGTGGGTCTATTTCTTGAAGCATAAGAGCGATGCCTTAGATGCTTTCAAGAAGTTTGTCGCTCAGGTTGAGAATCGGACAGGATGCAGGCTGAAATGCCTCAGATCCGATAATGGGGGTGAGTATGTGTCACATGCTTTTGTACAGTTATGCGAAGCTAAGGGCATTAAACAGGAACTCACAACCCCTCATAATGCATCTCAAAATTGTGTGAGTGAGCGAATGAATCGGACTATCCAGGAGAAAGTTCGATGTATGTTGTCTTATGCTGCATTGCCCCATGGCTTTTGGGCAGAAGCCGTGCAAACAGCAGTTCACCTAATTAACAGGTCGCCGAACAAGGCTTTGGAGTTGAAAGTGCCAGAGGAGGTGTGGTCTGGCAAGCCACCTTCATATAAGCACTTACGTGTGTTTGGCTGCGAGTGCTTTGCTCATGTACGCAAAGAACTGCGCACCAAACTGGAGCCAAAGTCTTTCAGATGCATCTTCATGGGTTACGGTGACGAAGATGAAATGGGGTACAGGTTATGGGATCCTGTCAAACGGAAGATTATACGCAGCAATGACGTCATCTTTAAAGAGGATAGTGTACACAAAGAACCCATGCAACCTGTGGAATACAGGAGGGTTGTTTATGATGATGTCGGACAGCAAAGAATGCCCACTAATATGCAGCAGTAGGCTGCTGTAAATAACCCTGTTCAAGAGGGTATACAGGCTGAAAATCAGCCAGACAAATTTGCCAATGATGCACCACTGGATATGCCAGCAAATGGCGCTGTAGGACAGCCAAATATGGTGGTACAGCCACCCGTCATGCATGACGAACAGGCTAGACAGCAGCCTAATACGGAACATTTTGTTAGGAGGAGCACCCGTGTACAACGGCCTCCTGACAGGTTTGTTCCAGGAGCCAATAATGTGGCTGATTTTATCATGCTGACAGATTGTGGTGAGCCTTCCAGCTTCAGGGAAGCTATGGGAAGAACAGATTAAAGGAAGTGGGAGAAAGCCATGCAATAAGAAATGGACTCCCTACTTCAAAATGATACATGGGACTTGGTGCAGCTACCTGCAGGCAGAAAGGTTTTGCCATGCAAGTGGGTTTACAAAGTCAAAGTGGATTCAAATGCTTTACCGAGGTATAAGGCCAGATTGGTTGCCAAGGGATTTAAGCAGGAGAAGGGCATTGACTTTGATGAGATCTTTTCCCCTGTAGTCAAGATGACTACTTTGAGAGCAGTGTTAGCTCTTGTTGCTCATGAGGACATGGATTTATGTCAGATGGATGTGAAGACTGCTTTTCTTCACGGAGATCTCCATGATGAGATCTACATGAGTCAGCCAGAGGGATATGCTGTTAAAGGGAAAGAGCAGCTTGTGTGTAAGCTCAAGAGGAGCTGGTATGGACTCAAGCAGGCGCCAAGAGAATGGTACAAGAAGTTTGATGCCTTCATGCAGTCCCAAGGGTATCATAGGTGTGAGACCGATCACTGCTTGTACACCAAACGGGCAAAGGATGGCAGTTTGATGCTACTCATTCTATATGTGGATGACATGCTGATTGCCAGCAAATCTCAGCAGGAGATTATTGCTTTGAAGAAGCAACTACATAAGTCTTTTGACATGAAAGACTTGGGTGATGCAAATCACATACTAGGTATGCGGAATACTCGTGACAGGTCTAAGGGACTTTTGTTTCTGTCACAGGAAGAGTACATTGGCAAGGTACTGCAGAGGTTTAACATGGAGGGGGGGAAGTCTATTAGTACCCCGTTGCCTCCTCATTTAAAACTCAGCAGTAAGGACAGCCCCAGATCAGATGATGATAAGGCTGAGATGGCCAAGGTTCCGTATGCATCTGCAGTTGGTTCTCTTTGATGTATGCCATGGTTGCCACTCGTCCGGATATTGCTTTTGCGGTGGGAGTCATCAGCAGGTATATGGCAAATCCAGGCAAGCGGCACTGGGAAGTAGTGAAAGGCGTCTTGAGGTATCTCAAGGGTACCAAAGACTTGTGCATATGCTATGGTAGGCAGGATGAATTGGTGCATGGTTTTACAGATTCAGACTATGCAGGGAATGCAGATAACCGGAAGTCTACTACCGGTTATATTTTCACATTTGCACGAGGTCCTATATCATGGGTGTCTCGTTTGCAGAAATGCATTGCACTGTCAACCACTGAAGCTGAATATATTGCAGCCACTGAGGCTTGCAAGGAAGCAATATGGCTTACTCGGCTGGTGGGAGATTTGGGCATTACAGGAGATATACCAGTTTTGCATTGTGATAGTCAGAGTGCTATCATGTTGGCAAAGAATCCGGTCTTTCATCAGAAGACCAAGCACATAGATGTGAAATATCATTTTATCAGGGAGGTACTGGAGGACAAGCAGCTTGAGCTTGTGAAGGTGCACACTGATGATAATCCTGCAGATTTGCTCACTAAGAGCTTGCCTACAGAGCGGTTTGCACATTGTCGCCGCATCATGGGATTAGGTTGAGACCATTCTTATTTTATGGTCTTGTATACAGTGACTGTATATTGCTGTAATTTTTTATTCTTTTCTCCCCTTTAGGCACATTGGCCTTTAGGTGGGAGGTTGTTGGGGTAAAGGCACATTGCCACCCTTTAAAATGTTACGACCACTATGACTGTCTTAAGACAGTCATAGGGTGAATACCTAATCCTAATAAAACCTTTGAGTTTGTGGTGTGGCTCAAGGGCATTCTTTACACACCCACACTCCCTTGTGTCTCTGTCTCTGTCTCCTATCGTTCCACTCCCCTCTTTCCCTCACAATCTACCCGAATGTTGCTCCAAATGAGCTCAGACTTGATGAGCAGCAAGGTCGTGATGTCGCCCAGCTCCCTCTGGAAGGATTTTGCCAATGTTGCTCTCCACAGTGACAACTAGGAAGAAGGTCGACGCAACTTCCTGAGACAATGCCGCCCCGAGAATGGCGAGATAGCGCGTATGGCTTGTTCTGCAGATTCGCCCTAACCTTGGGAAGACTCTCCTGAAAGATGAGAAGCTGAGAATGCGAGCTTGAAGAGAACTCTCACTTCCAAAATCGACTTTGGAAGGGAAGGTGGAAGATGGAGGTGAGGAAGAAAATGATGATGTGGCACCTAACTAGGGCTTAGGCTAGAGAAAGCATCTAATGCTAGGCTAGGCTAGATCTAGAACCTAGAGCTCTGATACCACTTGTAGGATCCCGTAGGATAGAATAGATGCATCTTGCAAGAGGTGTGACAGCACAATGAAAGAAGGATGATAGATCTCTATTATGATTGTGAGAGAGAAGACTCTCTCTTATAGAAAGGGGGAGAAGATAATACCTTCCCTACATAGTGGCAATCAGTCCCTACATCAGTGGGAATCAATCCCTACATCAGTGGGATTCCCTTTGTCTTACATCATCACTTAGGTCACACACTAGACACATCATAGCACTTGATGTGCCTTTACAACACACACAAACACACATGTGACTCCCCTAGATGCACATATGCACCATAGAGCAAGCCCTTGATCATACTTACCCCAATAAGGGATGCAGAGGCCACATGTACGACAGAGAGCCCCCAGAGTACACTCTATTGAGGTCCGACCTATCACAGCTTTCCTCAGGGGAGACCGACAGAGACGAGGGGTCACTCTAGACATAGCCCAAAGAGTCTAGAGAGCGAGGAGACCGCGCCCCCCACCGCAACGCTAGACAGCTCGACAAATGCAGATACGAGACATTTTTGCAGCCCACTAGAGAGCCATCACTATACCAAGCTTTGGTTTCGTCCCGGCGCCTGGATAGATTGCTTGATATGATTATGATTCTGTTAGCATAGACTAGTACTTAGTAGTACTCAGCAAGGGTCCTAGCGTACCCTTTGCTTCAGCCCACTGAGGCTTGTCTAAGTTCGCTTTTCTGTGCACTTTGTCCCATAGGCCCGCGAGGTCTCCTGTGGACATTAATATATCTTTCTTTCTTTCTTCTTTCTTTCTTTCTCTGCCTACCCCCTCGCGAAAACTATCACATTTTTAAAAAACGAGTTGCAGCAGCTCAAGAAGGATGTAGAGCTTGAATGCTCGACCGCTTTGATCGTGCGCATCTATGGGTCTCACCCTTCCAGGTCACAAGCTAGGGACTGGATGCTTGCGGTGCTTCCCCCAAGCCTCTCCCCTGCCCTTTCAAAACGCTTCTCCCCCCTTCTTGCCTGCTTCCTCCTCTGACCCCTTCTCCTTCTCTCTCCTCTTCCTGCCCCTCTTCGCCTTTCTCCTTCCCGTAGCTTTTCTAGAACGGACGGAGCTTTCTTCTGTTTGAGTCGGCCTTCTCACCTTGATTGGCGATGGATCCTCCCTCAGCCAATCCTTCTCCGCCTCCACCGTCCGCGAAAACTATCACATTTTTAAAAAACAAGTTGCAGCGGCTCAAGAAGGATGTAGACTTGAATGCTTGACCGCTTTGATCGCGCACATCTATGAGTCTAACCCTTCCAGGTCACAAGCTAAGGACTGGATGCTGGCGGTGCTTCCCCCAAGCCTCACCCCTCAATTTAAAGATGGGATGAGGTTTTATCCAGGTTGTATTTGACTCTCCAGAGGCTGCGAGCACCGTGCTCCAAGCCAGTTTTCTATACTTGGGACATGAAGATTTTCTTTGGTACCTTCTCTCTAGGCTTTGACCCTATGGAGGAGGATAAGGAGGCGACTTTGCTCTTTATCAGGTTCCCGGGCTCCCCCAGGTCTACCATCGCTTCTTCATGTGATTGGGGAGCACTTCGGTATGGTCATTGAGGTCCCCCCCCTCCCTGGGTTGCCCTTGTCAACTGCAGAGGCAACTAAGTCTGACGGGGTCCCTAGAGTTAGGATCCTTACGGAAGACCCTAACATTTCAGATGATCATATCTTGCTCCGCATGAATGGATCTTTCTTAAGGTAGAGAGTGGAGGTTGCAGGCAGATTGGAATTTCACCAGGGATTTCCCCAGGAAGAAGAAAAGGCCCAAAAAGCCTTCTGAATAGCAGCTCCCCTTCGCCCTCGACAAGGGGGTGGACAGCTCCTGCACTTGCTCCCTAACCTAGGCAGGGTGGTGGTACTGCTTCTCCACGATAGAGTGCCACAGAGTGCCCCTTAGGTACCGCCGCTTATTGTCTCCGGTGCCTCACGTCCCGCAACGACACCCGCAACACTTCGTTGTCTCCCGGTTCGTATGCAGTCTCCACCCCTGATAGTTCAGGAGGCCGCCGTCCTCGACTTCACCTCCTTAGGAGCTTTGAGTCTCCCATTCTGATTGTTCCCAATGTTGCACCTCACACAATTCAGGATGCTTCAGCTACCTTTGCAGCCCCGGTTGCAGCCTCTCGCTTGGACCCAGAGGTTGCCGCTCTCCCTATCCCAGTGGTAGTCCCTCTAGCTAACATCGCACATTCTCTGGTTGGAGGGGCCTCCATAGCTTTTCAGACAGAGTCTGAAGGGATCATCTGCACCCATGTGTCAGGCCTGATTCACAGGAACTCCTTTTCAGCCGGCAGATTTCCACGAGGATGACTTTGTGCCCTCTACTCTTTGGTGAGGCAGTGATTGGGATTTCTATTGACAAGGCGTCTTCTTCTTTAAGTGGAAAGGTATTTTCTACCACTTGGTTCCATTCCTCGCGGGAGGTCTTCCCCTGTAGAGGGGTTTGTTTCTGCCACTAGGTCGGGAAGATGTTCCTTTCTACATCCTCCCGCCGATGAGGATTGTTAGCTAGAACATACAGGTCCTTGGTGGCATCCCTCATCGCGCCGCAAACAGCTGATACAGAATCAACTTCATCCAGGTGCTACTGGCGGTTCTATTGATGTTTTACTCTTGCAAGAGCACAACCTGGATGCCAGTGATTGTACAAAGTCAGGCAAGCTACTTTCAGGTCACACCTTTTGGTCACCTGCCTTTGGTACTAGGCGAGGTACTTGTATTTCAGTTTCGGATTCTTTTCTCCCCTTGGCTGTCGGACATGGTGTAATCTAACCCTCTACAGCCCAGTGGGTTCTTCTTTTGATTGGGGGTCGGAAGGTTGGACTCCTCAACCTTTACGCCCCTAATAACAAAGGGGATTGTGTATTGTTTTGAAAGGAGTTGCTCTCCTAGGCCCCAATTGTAGATTCATGGGTCGTAGGAGAGGACTTCAACATGGTAGAGTTAGAGTTACCCTCAGATAAAGAGGGGGCAGAGTGGGCGGCATCCATTCTTTGGAGAGGGCAGCGTGGGATGCTTTCTCTTCAGTTTCAGTGGTAGAGATGTTTGGCTTGACGATGCTTTTCACACTCAATTACAGTCACTGTTGTATTCTTGGTCGAGCAGAAGGCCGCAGATGCCTAATCACACAAAGATTGATCCATTTTATGTTGATGATAGGACCTTGGATAGACGAGGATCAGTTTGCATTGCTCCTGGGATTTCCACTTCGGATCACTTTCCGATAGTTTTGATGGTTTCCGAGCCGCATTTGAGAGGACGTTCTGCCAGCATTAGGATTCCTGATACCCTTTTTGCAGAGAAGGACCTCTTAGAGGCAGCTTTGCTAATCTCGGTTTTTCATGTGCAGGGTGGAGTGCCCTCCCCTCACTTTTGGCAGCAACCCTCTCTGATATTAGCGACTTTTATCATCTAGTTGCTAGTACCAGGAGACGTGAGATTCTCAGGCAAAAGATTGATGTGCGCCAGCAATTGGCAGGTTTGCAAAGGGAAGAGCATAAGAGGCCACTTGATGTTTGGATTCAAGAGCGCCTTGGTGCAGCAAGGGTTCATCAGCAGATTTTGTTGGATCAGAGAGTAGAGTTTGCCTTTCATGCACGAGAGTCCTTTTGGATACAGATGGGAGGTAGAGTCAATAAGCTGTCCTTCTCTACTCATGGCCCCAGACATAGTAGAGAGAGTCTCTTAGCTTATTGACTCAGACAGAATTTTGTAGTCAGATCCAAATGCTGTCATGCGCTTAGCTACAGATTTTTATGCCTCCCTTCTTTCAATAGATCTTGGTAGTGTGGTTGTAGAATAATGCTAGACAGGTCATTTGGCAATGTATCCCTAGGTTGTTTAGTCCAGATATGAGACTTTTTTTTGACCTTTTGGGATATGATC
This sequence comes from Dipteris shenzhenensis, assembly GCF_047967505.1. Taxonomy (NCBI): domain Eukaryota; kingdom Viridiplantae; phylum Streptophyta; class Polypodiopsida; order Gleicheniales; family Dipteridaceae; genus Dipteris; species Dipteris shenzhenensis. Next base: position 16,515,687 of record NC_141604.1, read on the forward strand.
GGGGATCACATCACCTCAGTCCTGCAGGGCATTTGGGACTCCGGTGAGATGCCTGGCTCACTTACAGAGGGTCTCTTACATTTAATCCCAAAAGGGGGTTGCAGAAATTTAGTATCGCAGTGGAGACCCATCACTCTATTGGGAACTTGTTACAAAATCCTGGTGAAAGCAATTTGCATGTGGTTGCATCCCTTACTCCTTGATCTTATTCATGATACGCAAACAGGGTTTGTTCATAGCAGAAGCATTTTTTATAATATATTCACCTTTTGGGAAGCTTCTCAGGCCCTCATTGGGAGAGTTATCAGGTTTCCGCTGATTTGCAGAGGGTCTTCTGGCGAGGCTTGGAGATCCCGAAGAAATAGAAAGGTCACTCTATTCTTTTGGCTTTCTATTCATGGAGGGATTGCACTGAATAGGTGGAGGTCTAGATTTGGGGCAGACCCCACTTGTCCTCAGTGCTCGTCTGCTGATGAGTCGATTCATCATTGTCTATGGGACTACAGGCATGCGAGAGCCATTTGGATGGGAATTGTCAGGGTCCTCAATACTTTTGCTCCTCCTCGTTTCTTCATGACGTGGGGATCGGTGGCTTGGCTCTCCCTATCAGCGCATCAGATCTTCCTATCAGTGGTCTACATGACGTGGGGATCGGTGGCTTGGCTCTCCCTATCAGCGCATCATATCTTCCTATCAGTGGCTTGGCTCTCCCTATCAGGGCCTCAGATCTTCTATGAGTGGCAGGATGCTTTTTGGGCCATATTGATTCGACGTCACCTAGTCGAGACTTGCTCTCTTGAGGATGTGCCTATCTCCCACTATAGACCAGTACATGCTAATGGGGATACAGCTTGGGAGATACTGGCTAGCATCACTGCTTGGCATATTTGGAGGGCTTGATGCACAGAGACCTTAGACGGATCTCAGGTCTATCCCTCACACACCCTGGCTAGTATTTGGGCTGACACCGTTCACTTACTGATGGCCAACTGGGCGAGCATGCAGGATTCTTCCCGGGCAGCCTTAGTCAGGAGGGTTATATTCCTTAGGGAATGGAAGGGTTCCCCCTTTTTCTTAAAGACTACAACAGGGTTGAGGTGGCACTTTCTACCTTAACCTTGGTTTCTTTCCAACTCGTTTTGAGTTTTCTGTTCCCTATTTCAGGGGGGGTTCCTCATGCACAACATGATGTATTTCCACTTTCAGCTTGCTCATGCGGGTTTTTTCATACTTGATAGAGGTCTTTTTCATAGAAAGAAAAAAAATTCTCACTCTATTATAGATTAACCTAGATAATGCTTGCTGTGACTTGGAAGCTTCTTCTTAATATTCTTTTGAAATTGTCAAATGTATGTTCAACCCTTCTCCCTCTTCTGAAGCTAAGATATTATCCTTTTCTCCCAACGATGAACTAGCCATGTCTTGAGTTATATTGAAGAAATCGCTTTGAGGCAAGAAGAGAATGATAACCTGATATTGCGTTCAAAGAGGTTGTTTTCACTTCCAAATAGTAGTTGGCATCTTGGAACATATTTGATGAGGAAAGGTTATGTATCTCAAAGCATATAGCAAAGTCTTCGAAAGAAGAATGAAGTTGCTAAGAAGTGCCATATACAAGTATCTCTAGAGCTCCTGTGCATTACAATCTCTAAATCGTATGTGGGTTGATTCAGTCTTATGAAAGTTACAAACTACCCCTTAATTGATTTATTACAATCAAAGAGTGACTCATACAAGCAACTGTGGGCTGAGGCAAAGGGCTCGCTAAGGCCCTAGCTGAGTGCTATGCCAGTAATCTCAAAAACCTCACAAACTCTTACACTCAAAACTAGTGCTCAAAAAATCCGTATCTAAGTGTCATGGTGGCTCTCCAATGTGATGCAAAGATGTCTCGTATCTTTGCTCGGAAGCTGTGGAAATTAACAACGGGAGTGGAGGCGAAGCCGGAGGATATGATGGACAGACAGGGGAAGATACTCATGGCAGTAGACGGAGAGGAGCTCGAAGCTTGGGAAGATAGAAGATGCCCATGCCATGGCATGGATCATAGGGACTACGGCGGACTCTGTGCTTCCTCACATCCAGAGGGCCGAGATGTCAGTAGAGGCGTGGGTCATTCTGATCTCCATACATGTGCATGCCTTATGGTACCAAAAGACACAGCTTGTAAACCTATGGGTATTATTGAAATCAAACTTTAGACTTATCTATTCATGTGAAATTCATAGATTGGCATAATTTGAATTAAGTTGTGATGGACAATCCAGAGGGATGTTACTTATGTGTTTAAGATAGCATCTTAATTATTTCTGGACAATGATTCAACTTTGTCTTATGATGGGAGCAATTGATAGGCGAGCATGGCAAAATACCTTCCATTGCTTCATAGATAATTGATAAAAAATACTTTGTTCATGGACTTAGATGTCACAACAGGCCGTTCTAAATTTTGGAAACCCTGCACTTCTATTTAGGTCAGCCTCGTGCGTCATCTGACATCAACACTGAAAAAGGAAACAGGATGAACCAAACTCATGTAACATGAGTAAGTGGCAGAATCTTTCAGAGAAAACATTCAAGTTAGCATTTCCATACAGTGATATAAAATCACAGACCAAAGGAAGCTATCCTACACACTCATACTACCAAAAGCCACTCATTGGCATTAAGATAAAAAATTCAACCATATAAAAAGTAAACCCAAAGCAAAAAAATGCTTTATGGCAATTGTAAGCTTGGAGTGAATATTGTGTCCAAAGGAAGCTATCCTACACACTCATACTACCAAAAGCCACTCATTGGCATTAAGATAAAAAATTCAACCACACACCACAAAGAGCCTTATAAAAAGTGAACCCAAAGCAAAAAAATGCTTTATGGAAATTGTAAGCTTGGAGTGAATATTGTGTCCTACACACCCAACATAGGCATAAATGATAGGAAAGTCATGTTGATAATGCCTAATTGATAGGCTCACAGCACTATGAAGAGAAGAATCAAAGGCTTTTGATCACTAGTAGTGGGCTTTTTGGGTGGGGTTAAAGCTTAGACACAATCAAAGTATATTCGATACTGAATATTAAAGAGCACATTCAAAATATAAACAATATTAGTAAACTCCAGAGAGCATGCAGTTAATACCCATAAAAGTAACACTTGGTACACTTACCTGTGATACATTTGTTGTCAGGCGTGTAAGGATGTAAACAAGAGCAACTTGATAATAAAGCGTATTTTTGAACCAGGATAAACAAGATGTTCTTGGACAATCCTTAGGTCTCAGAAGATGCTCAAGCCTGCATAAAAAAGATAAAAGGACTTGAAACATGGAACATTCGACTAGACTAAAGTAAACCACTGCTTTCAAATGAGCCTACATGCGCAAGAGTAGACTTAATCTGAACAACTTTTCTTCTTGCAGTTTATTTAGCGCTGAGCAATGTCAGACCAAGTTATAGAAAGTACTGCACTTGAAGAGAATGTATTCACACACCTTTGAGCTAGAAAACATGCAAAGACATACTGCGTTCTCAGAAGTCCTCATACATTTGAGACTCCCCTATGATATTTAACTGGATCTGAAAGTATTACAGTTAGACCATACCTGGGCTCCTTTACGCCTATAAAGAATAAGAGTACAAAGCAGCCACCTATGAAAATTGAAACCTGGGCAATCAAACGATACTGCCAACACATAACAATGGCCCTGGATGAGCAGAAGAGTCGTGGCCCTCTGAAACTCAGGATCACAGATACTTAACCAAACCACTGACTTTATCATTTTGCCATTTGCATTTTCCCAGATATGGCACAGAACTTGCATTAATTTGTATTGGAAGTTCCAAAATACCTGTTTTTCTACATCGAATGGGTCTTTTGCTGGGAATGCTCCAAAGATAACATAAGCCACAGCAAATAGGCACAGATTGGCAATCTACAGATAAGAGGCAAAAAAAGAAAATGGGACAGAAATCGTTAGATTCAGAATAGAAGACCAAGTGCAAAACTGCAGGACAACAACTACTCAAGTAAAACATTGTCATTGACGATTCTGGTTTCTAAGATCGATACTTTGAGACCTAAATAAACGAGCACGTAATAATCACAAGTATGTGCCTTGTAGGAGTTATAGTCAGCTAGGACTATTGGTACAGTTAGTACATGTACCACCTAGGTCAGTTAGGAGTCAGGACACTTAATCCAGTTAGGGCATTTATCCCTAGAGTTTTGTCACATTGGCTCACTCTTGAGCCTCCACTTGTTGTTGCAGCGTTTTTCAATACAGCATCTCGTTTTTGCTCTTCCATTCTGAGCTTCCATTGCCAACAGTGGTATGAGAGCAGGTTAGGGTTCCACCCCTCAGCCAGATACCATGACAATTAAATCACATTGACCTTTCAATATAATTCCAAGAGACCATTTTTGAAACATACATAGAGCTCAGGAAAAAAGACAAACCATGGTACAAGCATTCCGGCAGCTGGTGAGCGCCACTCTGCTTGTTGAATTCGATGAGAGGCAGTTGACTAAGGCCCTTCAGCAATTACAGTAATTTCAAGGTCAGCACGAAATCTTCTGCACATTTTGAAGACACAAACAATAAAACTATGTACATCATACTCAAAGGATAAGTCTTAAGAAACCTCAAATTCACATCTGCCCCACCTCCTGCTTGTTTACTCTACTTAATAAACTTCAATAAACATTCTCCTGCCGCTTCTCTTGCAACCTCGACTCCAGCCAGCAAAAATCCTTTACTCTACAGTTGAAGCCTTGACACCCTCTCCCTATCCAACGAGGGGACTTGTGCTCACCCATTGGTTGCCCTCAAGAGCAGATTTTGTAACCGGCCTTAGATCACTAAGGGCAGTGTATCTGTCTCAACTATCTCACAAAGATGAAAATACAGCCAACTTAATTGATTGCCATTGTTCACAAACAAAACTCAAAGCATAGAACTTCACCGCACAGCATCATGGAACCATTCAAGACAAGGGAGGCTAGAATGCCCCTACTCAGAAACATAGAGAGTGACACTTGTTGGCCCCAACACTTGGCGCCCCTTGCAGTATTTATTTAAACTGGCTAGCTCAAAGATACAAAGGGACTCCCTTCAAGAGCTCACCTGCAGGTGCAACCCAGTACAATGCCAACCCGTGGCTATGCTAGTGACCAACTCCCAGTGCTATTACCTTGGTTCCTTTCAACAGACATGCATAATCACAAGTAGACCAGTTTGACAACATGCCAAGCAATGCATTACCCATTTCCAAGCCATTACCGAGCCCAAGGCCAACCACTGCACCCCCAGGAAGAGAGTATCACAACCAGTGCCCCAATCCTTTCCGGGGCCAACGGAATGGGTATCCAACCTAGTAGGAACTAGTAGGAATGTAGCAAAGAGTGTAGAAGGAAGATGAGAATTCAGCCAACAGAAAGAGCCTGTTTCCGCATGAAATGAGCCATCTTGTTGAATCTGCAAATTATGGTCCAAATGCCATCATGACCAAAAGGAGTGCGAGGAAGATCAAAAACAAAATCCATTGCGGGGTATAGGCAAAGGCTGAAGTAAACCAGGCTGTTCTGCCTGTCATACTTCACCTTTTGACAAGTGATGCATGTCCTGACGTAAGCCTCAACATCCTTCCGTAGTGAAGGCCAATAAAAGTAGTGCTCATTGCTTTGACTGTAGCCTCAATACCCCTATGCCATGCATACGGTGAGGCACGACTTTCAGTGAGCACCTTATGCCTCAATGGCTGCGTTACACACAGCTTTCCATGCATCATCATAAATCCCTCCTTAAGTGTGTAATGATCATGCTTGTTGCCCTCCATAAGCTAATCATAAATATGTGCAAACCATCATGCATGCAACCGCACGGAAGTACGCTCGCGGATTTGCGAGGCAAAAGGGCCTCCTGACCGCAGGGGAGAAGGGACTCTTGATGATTGGGGAGAAGGCTAGCGGCCCTGTTGCCTGCTTGGCTATCTCGACTCCACAGGAGTAATCTCAGCTAGTGTGGGTATGGGGTGGTTTGGAGTCTGTACTGCCGACTCTTGGGGGGTTTTTGAGTACTCGTCATGTATGTGTATAACTCCTGAGGAGTGGGAGGGTGCCCCAAAATGTTACATAACTGCTGTAATACGGCATCCCGAAGATCAGGAGGGGCTCCTAAAGAGCTTCCTAGTCACATGCTACAGAAAAGAAGAGAACAAGATTTCCATCATTCATGCCCTCTTTCCATCATGCATCTGTAGCATACTGCTCTTTCATGGCATCTAGCTCATTGTGATAAGCAATGGTAACTGCGGATACCTATGGTTTCTTTGACATAGCTTCCATACGTGGCCTTAAGGAAAGTGCATTAGCCACTACATTTTTCTTTCCAGCCACATGTACAATCTGAAAATGAAAAATGGAAAGGAAGTTTGCCCATCTCATGTTCTTTTCTGATAACTTTCTCTGAGTGAGAAAGTATCGCAGCGATTTCTGATAAGTTTGCACATAAAAATCAGCACCTAAAAGATAGTGATTCCACACAGTAAGAGCATGAATTACAGCTACCAACTCTTGCTCATATACATTCAGGTTGTGTTCAGCATCTCGGAGCAGCCTGCTCTCATATGCAACCACTCTGCCTTCTTGCATGAGTACTCCTCAACACTATTGCTACTTGCATCACATTGAAGAACAAAAGGCTTTCGCAAGTCTGGCAAAATGATGACGAGATCTGAGCATAGCTTTTCTTTCAGATCATTAAATGCTGCAATTTCTTTCTTTCCCCAACGGAAAGGCACTGCCTTCTTCTACAAACCCTGTAAGGGTGAAGCTATCTCAGCAAAATAGCGAATGAAGCACCTGAAGTATGAACACAAGCCAAGAAAACTACGAACTGAAGGAAAAGAGAGAGAGAGAGCAAGAGTGTGCTGAACATAAGTTGCAATAGATGAAGTGAGAAAAATACAAAGCAGGGAAAGGTTTTGTCTAAGTGACAAAACCTTATCCTTCACTAACCGTAGCTAGTGAACTAACTAGGGTTAGGGGGGAAAACCTCTAAAGAGGGAAAACTACCCCTAACCTACTTATTACATTTCATTGGTCACTACTAGATTATACTAATAATTCTAACACCCCCCTGCAGTGCCAATGTCATGTACAAGGAAATGATCAATCACCAAAAGGAGATAAGTTTAGGGCACTGCGAAATGCCTCAAACTTTTCACGTGGAAGTGCTTTGGTGAAGATATCTACAACATTGTCATGTGTTGACACATAGATCATACTGATCTCTCCTAGATGCAACTTCTTTCTGACATAGTGATAGTGAACCTCAATGTGCTTCGTGCGAGCTTGAAACATAGGATTCTTTGTCACTGCTATAGCACTCTGACTATCAGTGAGAATCAGAGAAGGACCCTCCAATGAAAGACGAAGATCAGTAAACAAACGACGCAGCCAAACGCATTCAACTGTTGCTGTGAAAGCTGCCCTGTACTCAACTTCACATGAGGAGGTAGTTTTTGCCAAGAATGCAGCCTTCACATGCATGAGGAGGAGGCAACTCCAAAGGAGGCAATGCATCGACCATATCATGCCTCTGAAGCGTCATTAAGCTGCCATAGCTCATGTGTCCATACTTGGCATGCCATAACTCCGCATTCTTCATCGCAGTAGTGGGAGTGTTAACTGATAATGCAAGATGGGATCTTTTTTCATATAGATCAAGCTGAAAAAGACCCCGATACAAAGTGCCAGAAAACATCAAAGCATAGTCATTCTCTTTGTCTCTGACTGCACACTTGTCATCATTAAAAAAACCCTGAAATCCTCCTCTATTGAGTGAGGACACTAAAAGCAAATTCTTCTTTATCCCTGGCACATAGAAGACATCTGAAATTCTGAAATCTGTGCCATCAGTGGATGTGAGAATAATGTCTCCCAGTCCACACACTGAATAAGAAGAATTATTTGCACAAGTTACCTTCTTCTTGGTGGGTGGAGAATGCAGAGATACAAACAGACTCTTCTTGGAAGTGATTTGCTTTGAAGCACCACTGTCAAAATACCAAGTATGAAGTGTCTCATCAACGCTAAAAGAGCATTCATCCTTTGAAGGATCATAACTGCAAGTCAAGAAAGCATATGGGTCATCATCATTAGTGGCTGTAATATCAGAACTACCCACTGAAAAATCTGAAGTGCAAGACAGAAAGGCATAGTGCTCTTCAACAAAGTTGGCTGCAACATCTCCTCCATCATGAGAATGTGGAATTGATGCATCTGACACAGCCATACCGGAATCCCTTTTCTTCTCTTTGGCTATGCGCTTCTTGCACTCTCCAATATAATGACCTGGCTTCTTGCAATAATGACAGATGCCCTTCTTTTTCTGCTTATTTGTATCACCCTTTGCCTTATAAGAAGGCTGTCCAAAATCAGCTTTATGCTGATGTGTGGCTGATTGGCATGTGGCTTTTGCTGCCCTTTACCCTTGGGCTTGAACTTGGAGAGCATAGCATGCTCGCCAACCCAGATTGCCATATTTCTACGAGTTTGTTCCTCCTGCAACAAAAGTCCTACCAACTCGTGAAAGGAGAGAGGATTGCTGCCCCGCCTTAATGACAAATTCAGCGAGGTGTGGAAACCGAAACAGGACTTAGGAAGAGAGTTCAAAGTGGTGGTGATCATCTCTGAATCCGGAATGACTTCATCAATATTCAGCAATTGTTCCCTGAGGTTTGCTGCGAACATACTCTCTAGTATCTCCCAAGCTGCCATAGATGTCTTGCATGACCGAATATGAGGTATAATGAACCTCTTGACAAAAAGAGAAAATACTAAAAGAGCTTGTGCATCTCTAGAGTCCCATCTTTTCTGCTCTGCTGTGGGAGCTCCTGGAGCGGCTGCTCCAACCACTTGTGCTGCATTTGTACCTCTACCCCTGCCTCCAGCTGCAGGAGTGACAGGTGTAGTCGCTGTATTTGGTCTTGCTTCATCTCCATTGACATAATCCCAAAGATGTCTGCCAACCAAGATATTGCGAACCATGAAACTCCACAAGGAATAGTTGGTGCCATCCAACTTATCCTCCTGTGTGAGAACCCCGAACACTTCATTGGAGTTGTTCTGAGCCATTTTCACCAGATAATCTCAAAAAATACAACAGACAGACCAAGTCAAATCCCATCCTGGGATATAAAATGCACAAGTAAAATCTGCAAAGAAAAAATCTGCCCACAGTGACAAATGCTGTCAAAGGCTTAGAGTGCACTACAACTATCTTGCAAATGCTCTTCAAAACTACCAAAAAACACTGCAAAATTTGCCAATGTCTGCAATGTCACTCAAAATGATTCCAAAATTACCTGCAACAATCCCAAAATGCTTGTACACTACCAAATTGCATCAGAATGCCAAAAGCCCCAATTTCTTCAGGGAAATTGCATCCACAAGAGAGCAAATTGCCTGAAAGCCCCAAAGATGCAAGAAATTGCAGTGCAAAACTAAAAGCCCCAAATTTTGAGCTGAAATTGAGCCAAATTTCACCCAAATAGTATCTCCTGCAAAAGCCCCAAATTCTTGGACAATCTTTGCAATTTGCTTGCAATGTGTGCCAAAAAATGGACAAAAGCCCCAAACTTACAATGTGCCTGCAAATGATTCAGAGGTCCCAATTTCTCTGCAAACAGAGATACCTGCAAAAGACCAATGACCTTTGCAATGCAAAATGCCCCAAATGTTACAGCCAAACAATGGCTCTGGGCAAAAATGCCTGGCAAAGTCCACGTGTTTAGAAGACCTACAAATGCATCGAAGAAAGCACCGACTCCTGCAAATGTACGGAATGCAGGAGATGTCCAGACAAGATGAGTTGATGGCGTCGTGAGCATGTACGGAATCCATACTATTTGTACGGATGGCTGCTGCACAGATGTACGGGCTGGGAGCAAGGAGCTAGGCCAGAAGGATGGTCTGCTCTGATACCAAATGATGGAAAAGAGAGAGAGAGAAAGAGTGAACGTAAGTTGCAATAGATGGAGTGAGAAAAATACAAAGCAGGGAAAGGTTTTGATTAAGTGACAAAACCTTATCCTTCACTACCCGTAGTTAGCGAACTAGCTGGGGTTAGGGGAAAAAACCTCTAAAGAGGAAAAAGTGCCCCTAACCTACTTATTACATTTCATTGGTCACTGCTAGATTATAATAATAATTCTAACACGAACTTCATGTAGGTTCTTCTATGGAGGCCAATTCTTGATTGCGTCTATCTTGGCACGGTCCATCCTCACTCCATCTCGTGAGATGATGTGTCACGAGAAATGTATCTCTGGCATGAAGAACTCACTCTTCTTGGTATTGACCAGTAAACTGTGTTTCTTGAGCTCTGCAAATACAACTGCCAAGTGTTGCCTATGCTTCTCTTCATCTTTCGAGTACACAATAATGTCATCAAAGAATGTACCCACAAACTTCCTATGCTCTCTGAAAATGCGATCCATCATACGATTGAAGGTAGCAGGAGCATTGGTCAAACCAAATAGCATAACAAGAAACTCATAAAGCCCAAAAGTGGTCCTGAAGGCAGTCTTATGTACATCTTTGGGCCTGATTCATATCTGATGGTAACCACTCTTCAAGTCACTACAACTGAAGATGGTTGATCCCTCTAATCGATCCAAGATATCATCAATGCGTGGAATAGGAAATCGATTCTTGATAGAGATCTTATTCAAAGCCCTGCAGTCAATACACATTCTCCAAGATCCATCCTTCTTTTGCACAAGTAGGACAGGAGAACAGTATGGAGAAGAGCTTGGCTGAATCAGCCCCTTCTATAGCAATTCATTCACCTGACACATGATCTCCTCCTGCTGTGCCGCACTCACCCTGTATGGTGGTCGGTTAGATGGAAAACTGCCAAGAATGTAGTATGATCTTTTGGCCTCTCAAGAGGTAACTCCTCTGGGAGTTCATTTGAAAAACAATCTTGAAACTGAAATAAAAACTCAGTTTGCTGTTTTTCCAGCTTGGAAAAGTCAGAGTTATCCTCATCAGGTTCTTTTTCATTGACAAAAATCAAATACGCAGAAAGATGCTTTTTCATTATAGAGGAAATCGCCGAAGCGGATACAACTGGGACTGATTCTCCCTTAAGTTTACATGACTTGGGTTTTACCCCTATAAGTCAAGGTAAACTTCTTGTCATGTGTATCTATGATAGCATGCACACGGTACATCCAAGGCATCCCAAGCAAAACATCACACTCAGGTAAGGGCATCACATAGAAATCCTCATAGTCCACATATCCTTGAATGTCAATCCGTAGCTTCCCTATGATAGGAGTCACAAGGGTACTAAGCTCCGGATTAGTCATGTTGGCCTCACAAAGAGGACCAATCTCCTCTGGTCAAAGACCCAACTGAGCTGCAAGTTCAGAAGTAATGAAATTTGCTTTGGCTCCTCAGGGTCAGACTCTTGAGTCTGCATCATAACCAAGCCTGATATTATCCATATCCAAAAGCAATGGATGGCTATACCAAAATCATCAAAGGCTCTCTATCCAAGCTGCCTAAGGACTCCTCTGGATGATTTGATGAGGGTCCCGGCAACAAAACCACTGTAACCGACCTTAGATCACTAAGGACAGTGTATCTGTCTCAACTATCTCACAAAGATGTTGAGGGCATGTTAATTGGTGTCTAAATAGAGCTCGCTTAATAACAACACCAAATACATCATGTTCCCCCTTACCATGGCTAGATCCTAAGAAATTCCACATCATGTTTATATTGGTCAAAGATTTAAACCTTGAGATAAATTGAGAGGAAGCACCATCTGACCACACTTCAACATTATTAAAAAGAAGAGACAAGATGTGTGTTCACACCAAAGAGCATTTTGTGCATGTGTACACAGAGAACAAGTGCACATATCATACAATGTGGCAATTGTGATCAATTTTGGTACGCAAATCATTTTTATACATTTTAGTGTACTTTGTGCAAAATATTGATGAGCAAGGTAAAAACATACACCTCTTGACTTGACTTCTAAAGCTATAAGCACGCGTGCAACTTTGAGGAAATATTCTTTTTTATAAAAAGCTTTAAGACAAACATATTGTTTTGATGATCTTTGGAGTGAAGGTGCTCTTAATCCCACGTGTATGACTGATTCTCAACCAAGGCCAACCATTTCTGAAATACCTGGAATACATCACTCTTCCGAGCTATAGCATAAGCCCACACTTTCCTAGTTGCATCATCAATGAATGTCACATAGTATTCAGCCCCGCCTAATGACCGTGTAGGCATGGGACCACATAGGTCTGAATGCACCAAATCAAGCTTTTCAAACTCTTTCTTTCCCCTTCTTTTATGGGCTGATTTAGTTTGCTTCCCATAGAGACAGTGCTCACAAAATTCAAAATCAGAGAATCTCAAATGCGGTACATAACCCAAATGGCATAAGAGTTTCATTCCATTCTCGCTCATGTGCCCCAACCTGCAATGCCACAAAGAAGTGCTTGGCTGCTCGGTTATTGTAACAACATGATCAAATATCCCTGATACATGTAAGGGATACAAAGTCCCACACTTGGCACCCCTGGCCAAAAGCATAGAGCCCTTCTGAATTTTCCAACTCTGAAAACCAAAAGTGGTGTGAAAACCAGTATCATCTAGCTGACCCACTGAAATAAGACTCTTGGTCAACTTAGGCACATGTCTCACATGTTTCAAAATAAATGCAGACCCATTTACAAAAGAAAACTTTATGTCACCTACTCCCATTGTGTCACATGCATAGTCATTTCTAAGATGCACACAACCTGTCTTTCCACTGTCATAAGTGGAGAACCATTCCCTATGGGGAGTAACATGGAATGAAGCACAAGAATCCAAAATCCAATCCTGGGAATATGCATCATCTGAAGTGGTAAGCAACTCTGCAAATAAACTAGACATGAAGAGAACGTCATTGTCACTATCATGTGTGACTGCATTGATCTCCTCAATCTTCACTTTTCCTTTGTCCTCCCTTGGACTCTCTTCCTTTTGATTTGCACCCCAATTTGCATTCTTTTTCTTATCCTTTTGCTCTCTTTTCAGCTTGTAGCAATCCTTTTTCATATGGCCCTTCTTGCCACAGTGGTAACACTCAATGTTCCGTGCCCTGGATTTGCTACGAGACTTCCCTCTTTCTTGGGACTTCCCCCTGAACTGTGATCTGCCCCTTTGCACATTTAAGGCTGCATCTTGCTTGTTGCCGTCCATAAACATCTCCTCGGCCAACAAGCTACCCACAACATCATTAAATTTCAGTACTCCACCAGGTGCAGAGTTACTGACAGCTGTACGGAAGGTATCCCATGAGGATGGCAATGAACATAAGAGAAATATTGCCTAGTCTCTGTATCAAAATTCATCTTCTGAGCCTGAAGCTGGCTGAAAATAATATTGAATTCATTCAAGTGAGAAGCAATGAAGACCCCTTTCTTCATCTGCAGCTCAAACAACCTCTTCATGAGGTAAACTTTATTAGAGGCAGTTTCCTTCTCATAAGTGGCACACAGTTTCTTCCACAAATCTTCCGTAGTCTGCTCATTTACTACTGTGAAATAAACTGACTCTGCAAGATGAAGTCTAATAGTAGACTTTGCTAATGCATCCAACTCATTCCAATCATCCTCACACATATTTGCAGGCTTAGCTTCAATCCCTGCCAAGGGTTTAATCTGCTTCTTTTGAATAAGCACATCCTTTATCTATTCTTTCCACAAAGAAAAGTTTATCCCATCAAACTTTTTAATACTAAAAAACTCCTTTTCAGACATGGAAGAGGATGCCATGATGTAAATAAAGCAAAATCCCAAATACTAGTGCCTGTAAGAGAGAATCACACCAAATACCAGGTGCACCCAAATGTGTATGCCACAATAGAGTGAAATATCACCAAAACTCAAAGCTCAAAAGATGCATCTGACTCATGTGCATATACTATGCATTCATATGAGCAAATCTGGCCCAAAAGAAAAATGCCAACTGCAATGGCAATCCAAAATGCCAATAAGTGCCAAATGGCTCAAGCATAAACACCGTCCATGGGCATATGCATCAATAATATCTCATCCAAGAGAGCATAACACTATCAGTGCATCACCTGCAATGTGTCAAAGCTGTCCCTTAGCATATTATGGCATCCATGTGCAAAGCGTTCATAAAAATAGCATCCCACAAGGCAATCTGGGCCTATCAGCGCATCCAATAAGGATCGCAATGCATCCAAATGGCCTATAAATCATCCACTGCAACCCAATTCACACTAGGAATGAGCGCATATGGCTCAAACTGCAACCAGAGTGATCTGCATAAGGTATGCTCAAGAAATCATGGTCCCACGGAAAAGACAGCTACTGAAAATAGAACCTGAGATGCCTCAAAACATGGGCGCCATTGCAATATCGGACTCAGCAAGAAAATCTGCAAATATCTCTCTTCTGCCCAAACTCCAAAATCCCAACCGATTAGTGAGAAATGGGAGTCAACACTTATCCACTGCCATGTGGCATAAATCTAAGGTTTCAAAACCTTAGAATGAAAAATGCATAACAGAGAGACGAAATCGAATACACAAAGATCTATAACTCTAAAAATACTCCACCGAATCGCGCAAGAACTGACAGATAGGGGTTTTTAGGCGTCCGAAACACAATGGGACAGACGGTCTTGAAAACCGTGGTCTCAATCACTGGGTCCAACACACGGACTGAAAAACGTTTTTAGAAACAGAGCTGTTTGTAAACTCCACCGGAGTGCGAATGATGAGCAACATAGAAGTTTTAGGACCTCCTGAGTCCACCGGAACTGACAGATCTGCAAATGGTTGCTCCAAACTTGAGTTCCAACACCCGGGCAGAAAAACGCAGAAACTGACACAGTGAGTCAGAAATCCAATGAAATGATCCCAGATTCAAGAATGAAGGTGTTTCCAAGCTCCTAAAGTGAAGTGGACACCAAAAGCAAGCAATAGTTGCCTCTACAAGTCAATATGGAGTCTTTGTCATCGAACGGAACAGGCAAAAGCTCAAAAAATAACTTTTTCTTTGAAAACACTTAACAGGCTCTCAAAACCACTTCGCAAAACCAAAGTGACTTTTCCAAAGGTTCCTCCAAGGTCTCTGCATACTCGGATGCAAGTAAAGTCACCCACAAAGCTTCCCACACAGCTTTTCCTTCCTCCCACAGAGCTACTGAGCTTCCAGGCATTCACGCACGCTTAGCTAGATCACCCGGGCTCTGATACCAGTTGAGAGTGCTCTCAACGGAAGCAAGAACGGAAGAGGGAGAGAGAGAAACAGAGAGCCACACAAGTTTTGGTGGGTGCAAAACACCCTAATCTTCTTTTTCATTCATTTATATATGTGTTTGAGTATTGTACATAACCGGGGTAAAGGCACAGTGACCTTTAACCCCCACAAGTCTCTCCCAGACGAGCATCTAAATCTAGCTGAAGAGCAATGCACCACTTAAGATAGAAAGAATTAACACAATACCAGCACTGCTTGTGAAGCGGAAGCACTACTAATCCAAGAACCACCATTGGCTTAGATGTAGCATATCAAAGTTGTTCAACCTATAACAAAAGCTATTTGCTATTAGTAGTGTGACAAGTATGAGTTTCCAAGAAGCTCTCTCTTGATTCTAACTAGAATCTGCACAACCTATGGCCCAAGCTCTTGCCCGGTTTCTCCATGCTCAACTCCTCTTGCTAGACCCCCTCCTTCGCCTCCCCTCATGCCACATTGTGCTGCCCCGCCCCACCCCTTCTACCCCACTTTCCCTCAACAACGGCCCTTTGTCCCTTCCTCTTGGTCACGGCTAAGAGGTCAAGATGAATTGATGGAAATATTAAAATGATAATGACCTTGCAATGCTCCACTTGTAAGTCCCATACAAGGGGGTTAAAGGATCTTGACATTTATAGGGGTATAGGTGTGAGAGTGCCATGTGGGACAAGTATTGGGTGCAACATGGGCACATGAAGGGGTTAAGAGAGGCTACCATGTGGGTAACACATAGGCTTACCATATGGGTAGCAAGAGTACATAGTTCTTTAGGTTTATTTGAACTCACAAATAAGGAAGACGTGGGGGCTACGCATGCATGCATATAAACGTTGGTAGCAGCTCTAGATAAGTTAAAAATGGGCAATATTGAGGGTATTATCTAGTTACAACCATCAAAGTTTATAGGTCAACAGTAGGTCGGTCCCACAAGGTGGGCCAACCTAGGATGGTTAGTACTACTTATTGCAAGCACTATCTTGGTCAATAAGGAAAAAATAGGCACTTTCTAGGTCAATAAGCCATGCTATTTATAAGCAAGATTCCATGTGGATTTGATGGGATGATTAAATCTTGCTAGAATTTGGATGTGAATTTTGCACATATTTGGCATTTTGTTTAATGATTAAATCTTCCTAGAATTTGGCTGAACTTTTTTGGATAGGTATTCACCTGACTTGTTACTTGACATGAAACCGTTGACGTATTATAAGGAAGAGGTTTGTTAGCCTAAACCTAAGAGTTTCAAAGGTTATTGTCTTTGCGGAGTGCTTGCGGCATTTCTTCGCCCCTATTTCCCTTTTGCCTCCCATGCTCTATTCGCGGCAGTATTTGCTGCAATCAGCCCATTCTTGGGCTGTAGCAAGCACCTTGCCGCCCTTCCGCTTGGGGCTTGGACAATAGCTTCACCAAAGCCTTCAGGCTCCCTGGCCACCGTTGTTGTCTTTGACCCCTTGCCCCCCTTTTTTTGTTCCTTTCAAGGTGCCCCTTCACTGATCATTAATAATCCCAGCCCAAGGCCCATAACTTCTTGCCATTATTTTAACTGTATCCAACACCTAGTATGATGATTCTAAAATCCAATGGACTAAATGGGAGGATAATCCCATGAAGATCACCAATCAATATGCTCATTTTTATGTTTGCTAATTGAACCTTATATTGCTTAAGTTGCAATCAAATATTAAGCTCAAACAACCGAGCATAGAGGAGAAGGCTCATACATATGTGAGACTTGAGTTGCAGCCCATCCAATGTTAAAAATTGCAGCAAAAACACTATAAGCAATTGTGTTTGCTTTTTCTGAATATGTTCCAAACATGGCACATGCCCAACAGCCTCCAAACACGGAAGAAAATGATATCGATACCAAAATAGAGCCACCAACATGCCAGACCTTGTAATGGCCAAACCGATCAATCTGCAATGGTTAAGCAAAAAGGTCAAAAATAGAGCATTCCATTGCAAAAATCCATTCTCATTATTATTCTTCGATCGCAATAGTTTACAAACAAAAAGAAGTGCATCAAAGCTGCCTCTGACGAAGCCACCCTACTCACATTGTTAGGATAAGAATATACCTTTGTAAGACTAGAACAAGTCCAATCATATAAATTAAGAATTTTTGTTGTTCTAAAGATCAAAAATCTACAAAGAAAATAAAAGAGAAAATGAAAGAGAAGAAAAAAGAAGTAAACAAAAGCTTTTATGAAAAACAAAAGCAAGACATACTTAGCAAGCAAAGCAACACTTATGTCGTCATCAGAGCCCAAGCATAAGCAGCTATACTGGGTTTCTAAAGACCCGCGGAGTCTCTTGAGCAAACCCAATGCTTACTAAAATACGTCAAATAAACAAAAGAGAATGAAAACAAGAAATAAAGAAGAAACGAAGTAGGTGACTAAGCAAAAATAAACAAGCAAGTCAAGAAACAAAAACTTCCAAAAAACTAGAAACTCTCTCTCTCTCTCTCTCTCTCTCTCTCTCTCTCTCTCTCTTATTTAAAACATAAAAAGCTAAATGGCCCTTTACACTTATGTATCGTTTCTACAAAGAGGCAAAAATACATTTCTAACTTAGAAAGCACAAGCATAAGAAAGTTAAAACAAACCTAAACTGCCAAGAATGTTTTGCTCTTATCAATTTTACACCAAAATTACTTTTGGCTTGCACAGCCCAGTTTTGTGCAACCTAGGTAGGAGATTCCTTCAATATTATTTTTCCATAATCAAAGGATACAAAGAAATAAAAACATAAAAGTTAAAAAAATAAAATTCTGGCCTTGACCATCATAAATGTCATATTGAAATGACTTAGCTCCCTGCATGAAGGCAATGCATTTCAAAGGGAGCTCCAATCATTAACAATACTGACAATCATTCCTCACTTGTTTTTGAAACATATCTGGCTATCCAATGTTTTTGAGACATGTTTTCTAATTAGCTTTAAACTTGAACAGGTAATGACCATTTTCTTGGCTGGGACGCTGCAGAAGGCCACCTCTGACGTCCTCACAGATCTTTAAAAAAACTGTCTACTGTTAATTGAAAATATTGATAGCATGGAAGCCACAAACATGGCAATTGTGGGTGAGAACACGAGCTGAGATGAAGAAGCAAGGAGGAAGGATACACGAAGAATAGAGGAAGGAGAAGAATAAAAGAGAGGAGAGGTAAAAAGGAAAGGCTGAATGAATTGGAAAATGCAGGCTATGGAAATGGGCTGAAACAACTCAAAGAAGATGAAGGGGTCACGAGAGTCACATGCAAGGCAATGGAGGACCTGAAATCAGAAAATGAGCACCTAAGAAAGGAAATGGCAGGCATGCGCACTATGCAGGGAAAATATGAGGAAATCATGAAAGGAATGGCTGACAAACATGCTGAATTTTCACAGCAAGTACCGAGGGCACAAGGTAGTTAAAACAGGTAAATTGGCCCCTTAAAAATATCAGATGCTCTAGAGAAAGATAAGAGGAGGAACAACAAAACTTTGAACGTACTTCTCAGAGGGCTGGCAATAGGCGATACCCTGATGGGAGATGCTGAAGCTTTGATTGACAAAATGGGTATTAATTTGACTTTTGAGGTAACCTAGAGAGTGGGTACGGCTGATGCACTAGGAAGGCTGATGGTGTAGCAAGTGCAAAAGGGAGGGAATGATTTGGTAATGTAGCAAGATAGGAAGGGAAATGGGCTCCATAAAGAGATGGTAAGGTGACAAGACAAAAGACAAAAATAACACATGACATTGTTAGGCCTATGCAGCAAGGGTACATGACAGATCGCACATGGCTGTGTGGAGCTGTAACGGTACTTTGTGATCTGATTCAGGAGGGTTTGCAGATACTAGAATTGGTAGAGATGTTATCTTTTATATTGAGACACATGAGAGCCCTGAGAGAAACATAGCTGGGAAGCTGCTCCAAAACTCATGGTTTGGTGTTAAGTGGCGAAAGGTGAGATCCCACATAATACATGAGCAGGCTTTGGGGCATTTGATGAAGTCCAAGGCACAAAAGATCTCCTGCTGCCTTATGCACCATAAGAGGCTGGCTTTCCTCTCACATAATCTTGATGATTTTGAGGATGAGACCCCAACATTGCATAGGGACTTCTATCAAAGGGGAAGCCACCCATCCCCGTCCCGGACCCTAATGATCTCACACACATACGCCACATCGCTCTATGACACTCTAGACCAAGCACTGATATGTCCTCCCTGCTCAAGCCAACCACATCCACCTTGTTTACCACATGAAATACATGATGCACTACCCCAACTCCATAATAGAAGAGCCCAAGACCATGAAGGACTACAAACGGAGCACTTTGCGCATGCGCAGGACACCTTGGCCCTAATCCTAGCACAAATGTTCAATTATAATGTATGCCACGGCTTCCTCCCTACTTGGAGTACCACCACTATAATACTGATACACAAAGTAGGGACCCCATGAATTCAAGGAACTAATGCACTCGCGTGACACATTGGCTAAGATCTACAGGTACTAGAGAGAGAGATTTGCACCTTCACAAAGGCACGTGGGTAATGGACTTTGGGACAGGCTAAGTTCAAGAGACAGCACTCTCCTTTAGATCGCATCTTCATTCTACAAGCCATCATTGAGGAGGCAAGATTGAGATCCCAAAAAGTCTACGCTTGTTTTGTAGACTTTCAAAAGGTTTTTGACACTGTTTCACGATCTTGTATAATTAGGAGACTTTAGGAGGTGCAGATCCCAAGAGTCATGATATAGGGGGTGATAAGTCTCTATAAGTCAGCCAGAGGAAGAGTACGAACCCCGAATGGCCTGGTCTGACTAGATTGAGAACAAGATCAAAGTGAAGCAAATGTGCCCCTTCTCCTCGATGCCTTTTTTGGGCTCTACATTGATGAGATCACGACCTTCATTGACCACCTTGGAGGTGAGGGGTCACTACTCGCCGACCTAATTATACACATACTATTATATGCATATGATATTGTCCTCGACGGTAGGCTTGTAGAGACACCGAGAAGCCCGTTCCTCGACAAAGGAATCGTTTTTTAATATCCTATTGTGGCCAATGGCCATGTATGTAGCACCCTTTTGGGGGAGTGATTTCTTGGCGACTGAGTGGAGGAGATTTGAGATATACCCTAATAAGATTAGAATATATCCAATCTCTACAATAAGTGAAAAAACAAAGGAAATAAGGGATTTTATAAGTGACTTTAGACAAAATCATGAATAAACAAAACAAATAAAAATCAAAAAAATAGAAAGTAAAAAATAAAAAACTTTATTTTAAAAAAATAGAAAGTAAAAATTAAAAAAAACTTAGTAAGCAAAGCTATGCTTATGTCCCATCAGTACCCAAGCATAAGATGCCATCTTAGTTTTGAAAAATTCAGAAATCTCTTGGAGAAACCCAGTGCTTACTAAGCTTTGAAATTCCAACCAAACAAAAAAAAAAAGATAGCAAAAAGGAAGAAACCAAAAAAAAAAAAAAGAATAAGAATAAGACAAGAAGAGAGAGAGAAAGAGAAAGAGAGAGAGAGAGAGAGAAAGAGAGAGAGATGATATGATATGATTGTATTAAAGTCTGTGGGAGACCCTTCAGGATCTATGGGACTGGCACAATGGTAAAAATAGACTATAGTATAAACATATGCTCTCACACATACATATCCACACACCCACACAAACTTGAGCATCCATTTATACAAAGGTCTTTGTACTTAGTTTTTGCCAATGCTCCGAGGGTGAGGGGAAGACTCAGCCGTGACAACTAAAGGAGAAAGCTAATTAAAAATTAGTTCATGTTCTCTTCATTCAAGCTACAACTACTCGTGTAACTTCACGATTTCATTTTAGTCTCTCCCAAACAAGAATTTCTAAGCAAAAAATGCTTACACAAGCTAGCTGATAGGGCAATGCACCAGTTAAATATTAGCCAGGAACACGGATACCTATATTTGGTTTAGGCCATTTTTTAAATACTTCTAATGTAAATCTTGAATACTCTGGCATTCAGGATCTATGGGACTGGCACAATGGTAAAAATAGACTATAGTATAAACATATGCTCTCACACATACATATCCACACACCCACACAAACTTGAGCATCCATTTATACAAAGGTCTTTGTACTTAGTTTTTGCCAAATGCTCCGAGGGTGAAGGGCAGACTCAGCCGTGACAACTAAAGGAGAAAGCTAATTAAAAATTAGTTCATGTTCTCTTCATTCAAGCTACAACTACTCGTGTAACTACACGATTTCATTTTAGTCTCTCCCAAACAAGAATTTCTAAGCAAAAAATGCTTACACAAGCTAGCTGATAGGGCAATGCACCACTTAAATATTAGCAAGCCACAACATGGACAAAAACTTTGCAAGGAACACGGATACCTATATTTGGTTTAGGCCATTTTTTCAATACTTCTAATGTAAATCTTGAATACTCTGGCTTCCACTTGCTTTCACATGATCCGTCTTGTGTTTCTTACATGAATACCCATGTAGATCGATATATACAAGTATTTATATTTTATTGATTCAAAAATAAAACACAGAAGAAATCCAATTAACAAGCAGAGTATTTCACAAGTGCAAGCCACTTCCATAGAACATTGGAAATAAAATGGAGGGAGGGAAAAAGACGCACAATACGCAACAAGATAAAAATGAAATAAGTCCACTTACTTGACTTCGTAGGAAATGGCTCAAGACTAGACTTCAGTCATACATAGATGAGCAGTAGAAGAAAATTTGTCATGCTTGAATTTTGGGTAACCTCTTTCTCAAGTCTTTGCATAGGTGTACAGTATAGATAGTATACTTTCATGGCCTTCCTTTCTAACAAAATATACCTCCATAAAGAGAGAGAAAGAGAGAGAGAGCGAGAGAGAGGAGGCTGCAGGGCAATGGGGGTTCTTTAGAAGAGGGCATGAAACAAAATTATGATATTTGTGACAACTACTACTTACCTCTCGAACATCTTAAACTCTTTAGGTGGAGATTTACAGAGATTTGTAGGACCTCCAACATATAGGAACATCCTTGATTAGCAGGATGAAACTTAAACCAGCGCTAACGTGTAATAATACAATCATTCAAGCACACCTCAGAGTGTTCTCATGTGACCATCTCTTGAATATGACAGAAGGCCATAACAACAAATTAAGATTCTCTGATCTCCATGCAAAAAACAGAGTAAATCAAAGGAATCCAAATTTGAATGCTGCAATATATCAGTACTTACCAAACCTCCTATAAATATTGTGGCAATTCCGTCAGCTAGTTGTCCTGACAGCATTACCATTGCAGCATCACTATCAACATAAACACAACACATTGAAATAAGAATAAGAAATCCTAAATAATCCCACTGCATAATTACCAATCCAGATTTCTTTCAAAAAAAACATTCTCTTGAGCTAGATCGACAAAATACATGCTCTGCAATAGTACGCTACAGTAAAGACAGTTCACGTGTACAAAACAAAAGAGGACCTCTGCCTCTCCACGCTCAATAAATGCCAGACAGGCAACTTGCAATGTCTCCTCATCCATAGTATGTCTAAAGGATTGAGGATGTGAGGAGTTATGCCTTAAAGCAGGCACACTGACTGCGGCTTATTTTAAATTATGGCTAGAAGTGCAACGACGACATGCGTCTACGTATTTTGTCTGATGCTTGGTACATACAATATATTACATCTTTTCACTATAGGATCCTTACATCAAGTGAATGCCTCCATCATTATAAGCACCTTATAGGTGATAAAAAAATGAGTCACAATCGTCTGACATTGAATCCAGGGTTAAATGTAAAAGTTGTGATACATATTACATCTATAGAGGGATGTACTGGCTACTTGGAACAGATGACATGCATCTTTCTTCTACAAGGAATTCTGAACACTTCAGCCCCTCCCTTGCAGGACCCAGCAGCCCCATGTTCATAACAACATGTACTGCATTTGGCACATTGCTGTGAACCTTGTTTCACTTCTTTCTATTAATGAAAGAACTGGTTCTCAGATACCTCTGTGACTCAACAGTTGTCATTGAGCTAACAGGGTACTTCCAAACTGCAGCCCCAAATAGATTATCTGCTGTTCTAGTGTTATCATTGGAGCAGGATAGGTGAGCACTAATTAACAAGGTAGCTTCTAAACTTGAACCCTGCCAAAGCCTCGTGCAGATTCACACAGATAGCATACCTGCCAAATGTGAAAGAAACATGTGGAAACCAGAGCCTCACACAATGGAAAATGAAGAATGAAGGCACCTGTTACAATAAACTGTGTATGAGAGCTTTGAAGGGCAAGTAAAGAGATAGAGCGCTGAAGGGAGACTGCTTAAAAGAATATGCAGCCAACACCTCAAGCCTCAAATCGTACACGTGAAGAGCTGCTACAACCTCCATCTCAAGGAATTACATTTAACGGGTGTCCAAAAAAATCTGTAGAACTTTAAGAGAGAACTAGCCTACAAGCATCTAGAATTCCATGATGGCTAATGACCGGAAGTATTGTGATGACATGGGCATGGACACTTGTGTGGGACCCATGGGTCCCATCATGTATATAGTGTCCCGTCGAAAAGCTCTCAATCAGTATAACCAATGTTGCAAGATACTTAGCCAAATATTTAATACATGAAGTCCATTATAAGAAACAGCTGCTCATGTAGAGATATATGTACATAAGGGTCTTCTCTCCCGCGTTCTTGACGTCTCAGTTCACCCCCTCCCTGCCTCCTTGTCTTCGGTCACGCT
Organism: Dipteris shenzhenensis; assembly: GCF_047967505.1. NCBI lineage: Eukaryota > Viridiplantae > Streptophyta > Polypodiopsida > Gleicheniales > Dipteridaceae > Dipteris > Dipteris shenzhenensis. The sequence goes on from NC_141604.1 coordinate 16,539,805, forward strand.
TTGCTTCCTCTCTCAACCTCCACCCCCTGGTCTTGCTGCTGCTTTCTCCCCCCTTTCAGCCCCTACCTCATCATAATGTCGTCAACCTCTTTTGCCCCAGGGCTGCTGCTGTTGCCACCCAGTCTTTAACTCCTTCCTGCCCGTCTGGTCGGCCCTCATAACAGACAAGCAAGCTACTTATCGCTCACTAGCCTGTTTATAATATGGACCACCCCCTTGACTTTTCTATAATATTGTAGAGGTCAGGGATAGAGTTCTTACTCTCCCACCTCTTGTTTAATTTGTTTTCAATTGAATAAATTAACACATTTTGTTTACAATTGTTGATCCCCAGAAACCATTTTTCCTGGAAACCGACGCAATTGGCATTGCGATAGGAGCAGTTTTTCTCTAGGAGGGAAGGCCAACAGCCTTTGAAAGCAAGAAGCTTTCTCCCTCTCAGCATTATTGGCCAATTGCTATTTATGCTTTGAAAGCATGAAGGCATTATTTGTATAGTTCAGAGTATTACGTCGATGTGGAGAAGGCAGACAACGCCATTGCATTACTGCACTGAAACAAAGCCAATGGGCTGTGCTTATAATGGTGAAGGCAGAGCCCTTCGATAGGGTTGAGTCGAGAGGGGCAGATCTGCTCCTCCTTCCTGACTGTTACAAAGGGCAGAACTGAGGGGACTTGAGGCTATTGCTGAGGCTGAGCACTGGCTGAAGGGGAGATACCCCTGAATGGGAAGTGGGAGGCCTTTTATACCTGCAAATCCCCACTTCAGTCCGCTTTGTCCTTGGTCAGTAGTAAATAGGCTAATGAGAGAGAAGTAGTTTGCTTGTCTATTACATTTCTTGCGCTTGTGAGGTACATTTGTGAGTGTTCTAGCGCATTGTGTTGATACGCTGTGGCAAGTCCACAATGAATCTCTCATTAGCTTGTGAGGTACATTCATGAGTGTTCTAGTGCATTGTGTTGATACGCTGTGGCAAGTCCACAATGAATCCTCTTAAACCAACCCATTCTAGTATAAAAATGTGGAGTTGAAGTCACCCTTGGAGGGAAACTCTCCCACAATGGATGCACCACTCACACCATTCACAATGGTGACAATGATGCAAGCCATGATGCACATGCAGTTAGCATAAGCCTACCATGCAGCCAAAGAAGTGTGGATGCTTCAACTTCAAGAGGAATGGGCTGTGAAAACCAAAAACAGGTACACCTTGCTACAGAAGCCAGGAAAGAATGTGACCGGAGTTCAAAATGTTGCCTTTGAAGGCCTTACCTTTTGACCCTAGAGATCCACTTTGTGCCAATAATGTTCTTACCCTATGGTAACTTACACAATTCCAAGTGTTGTTTCGCATTGTTAAATTCCATGGCTTTCCGCCATTCTCTGAACTTTGACAATTGGCTCCTGAGAGAGGGGGGGAGGGGGGGGCTTGCCTTGAAATAGAAAGAGAGAGAAAGAGGGAAGAATAGGTGGAGATAATCAATCATAAAAAACAAAAAACAGACAAGTGGACCAATCAACAATTCACAATAAAAACTTAAAAAATTTTGGAATTTTTCCCATCTCCAAAGCTAAGCCTTCACTAAGGCCTACTCACAGCAGGGCAGGCCAAAAAGCCTTTAATGTCCACGGAAGACCAACAGGTCTATGGGACAGCAAAAAAGCACATGGCAGCTTGGAGCTCCTGGGGAGTGCAAACAAGCAACTCCCAGAGAGGTCTAATAGGTCAAGGGGGATGAGAGAGGGCTGAAAGAAGGCAACAGGGTAGAGAGAGGACTGAGATAGGTTTGAGGCAGGAAGGAGTCGTGGAATGCCAGGCAAAGGAGTTGCGGCAGCCTCAGGTAAGTTTTAATGGCTTTTTAAGAACATAAGGTGCCTGATGGATGCTTTTACAGTACAAAGTTTACTTGCAAGCCAACATCCCAATCATATCGCATGGGGCATTGTAAAGCCAACTTGGTCAGGATTTGGAATCAAATTCAAAACATCAGGAAGCCATGGTAAACATGAAAACAAACACAAACCTCAGTCAAATACCTTTAACTCAGCTCAACCGGGGACAGATACAAACAAATAAAACATCACACCTGAAGGAATGGGACTGCTCGTCAGTAAACACTTAATACGATGGGCTACACTCTAGCCTTTAGGAGAAAGAGTTCTGAAGGCTGGCTTGAATACCATCAATGCCATAACTCATGCTCATTCTACCTGCAAGGACATCCATTGTTTGCTTGCCATCTATCTTGCAGTGGCCTAATCCACAGGTCTGCTAGACCGCCAACATGTGTAATAAAGTGAGCTAGCTATCTTTGTGTATATTCCGACTACGGAAGACTCAGGTGTAGAATAACTCGATAGTCCATGGAAACAGTCAAAATAAGTCTTTGAAGATCGTGGCTTGTGAGTCTACCTTGGAGATAAGCCGATGTTTGTCAGAAATATGAGGAGATAAGTGAACCAACACGCTGCTGTGAGATCGTTCAGCATATGACCTATGCCATAGAAAAAAATGTCCTTCCTTGGCAGATGCTGAACGTTTTGTAGCTGGACATTGGTCGATTTCTTTGGCAACAAAGCCACAGGACATGTATCATTATAACATTCCCCTTCTTTCTCCTGAATTGAACTAGACTCAGACGTCTCAAACCAGTACATCGCCCTTTTGCTAACACGACCAAAATACTTGGGAAGACCGTTTCGTAACGGGCTCCCTACTAAGAAAAAGTCCAAATGCTGGTAGTGAGAATCATTTCAAAAAATGCGGCCTGCAAAAATACAGCTCTAGAAGTAATTAGAAGCATTCAAGCGTCGGTTTAAGTAGACAACACAAGACGACGCTGAAAATCTAGATCGCGTCAATTTTAAGATGCCAAGGCAAATGAAGGGCACGGCAGCAAGTCACAGACACTGTACAGGCAGCGGTGCCAAGGGCGACCAGATGAAGAATCCTAGCGCTGGGCCGTGGCAAAGGTTCCGGTAAGTGATTGAAAAGACCCAATTACGTACTGAAGAAGGCAGACTGGAAGGAATCGGTAAAGTTGTGGAGGGAGTGCTAGACGGTGCGGGAGGGTTCGGAATAGAAAAGTGCGGGCAGCCGTGAGAAATGATCGTCATTCTAAAAGTGGGCGATGGCGTGCAGCATCGAAATCGGCAGGCAACGAGGATCGTCTTTAAGTTGATTGTCTTGATTGCGTCCTTCTTCTTTAAGTTGAACCCTTTCTGTATTCACCAAATGCGATTCTTTGAATATCCATTCTTTTACCACAGATTCTCCTCAAGATTCACTCCCCTCTTACCTTTGGCCTCGTGGTCTGTCTCTCTCCCATCCACACGTTCCAATCTTCGTGGCTACTCTCTCACGTGTGGTCGGTATATGTGTGTGTGTGTGGGGGGGGGGGGTGCCTATTCACTAAAAACACTAGATTTGCGGCAGGGAGTCTTTCCATCGTGGAGCAAGTAAGTACTAACTTGAAATTGAAGCTGAATCCTACTATTTTATCAATTGTTTAAGGAAAAAAGAGAATGAGTAAAACATGAGACGCGACACAGGGTCCATTAGGACCCGATCCTCGTTGCAAATGTCAGGGGTGGTGATTTATTATTGATTTTGTGATGTCCATATTTTGGAAGTTGAAGTCCAGCAAATACATGAATAAGGCGATACAATAACTGATCTTTGTTGCAATTTTTACAATATTTTCACATGGACTACAACCATATGGATAAAGGTGTGTGTAGTCATCCTTGCATCCATCTTGGATTTCCTTGCTCCCTCGCATTGATAACATGCATTAAACGAGAGGAATGTTGTAAGAATTCAAATTGAGAACAAAAAATTTTGAATGGACCAATAATTGAAAATATTTATATTATAATATATAATATACAATTATTATAACCACACAGTGTGGACAAGGAGGCGTACGAATAAAGTATTCGTACGAATAAAAAGTATAATAATAATAAGTATTCGTACGAATAAATTTAATAGTATGAATAATAATTGTATATTATATATTATAATATATAATATACAATTATTATAACCCAACAATTGTTGGGTTGGTGCCCAAGGTTGCCTACTCAACAAATCTTTTATGATGGGTAGGACAAGAGTGGTAGCTTTTGGAATCACCTAAATTTTTGTTGTGTGTAAAGGGGAGTGGACCCATCCACCCCCCTCATTGGCTCCCCCCATTAATAATGGGCAGGCAGTCCTTGGTGTGAAAAGGGCCTAAGGCTTCAATAAGGGGGGTGCTTGAGTTGCAAACAACTCACAAAATTCCTTGGGAAAGCTCTTGCTCTCAACAAAATGTGCACCTTGTTAAGGTCTATGGAAACTGCTAGAAAGTAGGTTAGTGTTTAATTTTGTGTCAATTGCATTAAAAGCTACTTTTCTTTAGTAGTACTACCACTGCTTTTCCTTTCATTAAAGCAAGGCCATAGTGGTTTTGCCACCTTGTTCCCTTAAAAATTATTACGTATCAAGGTGAATGAGGATGTTGCTTGCACATCTCCAATATGAATCAAAACCATTCACACATATTGGATGGTATGGCCTTTATAAGACAAAGTGAATGACATTCAAAAGGCCTACCCAAAAAATATTGTTGGAGTAGCGAGGATGAGGACAGTGAACAAAGAAGTTTTACACACCATTCAAAATGGAATCAACAAGAAATGGTAAACCAAATTCAAAAAGCTCACGTGTGCTTAATTTTTGGGTAATCTACGACATGAGTTCAACTTCAAAGCCATTAGCACTACTAAACAAAGGGGGAGATGTAGCAGAGGAACAACAATGGCAATGGTGTCTCACCCTATAGAAATTGGCAGGCTATCAACACCTGCTAGCCATTAGGCAAGCTAGCCTTCACTTAATTCCACCTTCTCGACGTCCCTAGCCTTGTTCTTGCAAGTTCTTGCATTGTAAATGTATGGCTTCTGTGTTGAATTGATTCGATTACTCACTTTGCATTCACCATAGAAGTTTGCCATTTTTGGATGCTCTTTGATAGTGCTCCTAGCACATAGTCACCGTCCTTATGCGTGTTGAACGCCATACTGCATAGTTGCTGCTTCGGCTTCATTAACAATACTGGCTAGCTCATGTTGGTCTTCATCCATTGCTTCTTCCATTTTAGTGATGATCCCTTTATCAACATCCACCGCCTCTTGAACAAAAAAGGATTTCTTCAGTGTACCTTCATCATTGGAGATTTGAGTCAAACCAGATCGATCATCAATGTCCAAATCCATCCCATAACTCACTGCCATTGTGGTGGTGCAATGCCCTGCTCCTTAAGTGGTTGCTTCCTACAAAGCTTGCTAGGGCAGCTCTCACTTTAAGAAGGCTCTTGTTGAATGCTTTCAGCGTCATTTAGCTGTATGTCTGGAGTCAGCCAAGTGCTCACTACCATTTCCTCTGATGATCAGAGGTAACTGAGCATGATCGAGCATCAATGTTGCTTGAGGCTGGAGTTTGGCTACAATCTTTGAGGCTTCAGCAACACCTCCAATGGCTCTTGGAGATCAAGGTCTTCTTTTGGAAGATTTGGAGTTGAAGGTTTGTCCTCACATTCTAGGAGCATGGGCCTCTTAGTAGGTGGAGACAATCCAGTGTCTTTGGTCAAAAGAGATGGATAAGGGTGGATGAAGGGAGGGTACATGATTTAATTGCTTTTGGTTCAACTGTGAGAGGGCAAAGTAGATGGGTTGATGGATTGCACTTGAATCTCTGAGGGGGATGCTTATATATGAGCAATTGGCAGAGGTAGTTTTGGGAACAAATAATGTAAGAGTGGGGAAAACGATCAAGGACCGGAACTGAGGAATGGTGAGTGGGGGCAAAATGTTATGAGGGAGGGAGGAAGATGCAAATGAAGGGATGAAGTGATGAAGTTGGGACATAAATGGGCAAGATGATTGGCAATGCATATGTTGGCAATAGTAGGATGAAACAATTGATGTACAAGAGAGAGTGTGATGAGTAGTATGAAGCATTTGAATCTCCTCCACACACTCATTTAGCCATAGCAGCTCTACAGAGTACAATGGATGACCAAATCAGCACCACCAACCCAACATGTCAGAAGGTGCAAAGTACATGGCATAAGATCCACTTGTACATTGTCAAACTTTTGGCAATGGATTGTGCATGTTCCATTGAATTTGGGTCTTTCATTTAGGTTTGAGCCTAAATCCCCATCATGCAGCTCCCATGGCATAGGATCCAATTGTACCTTGTCAAACTTTTGGCAATTAATTGTGCATGTTTGATTGAAGTTGGGTTTTTTCACGTGAACTTGAGCGTAAATTCATCATTAACTCCCATTATCATGTAGCTCAACACATCAATATCATCCTAGTAGCAAAAATCTCATTGCTCGACTTAGTGGCATCAGGGGGTGTAGTCGCCCAATCCACACATTAATGCAATGTCTACCCTTCTTCCTACCTTAGCTCCACTATTTATAAGTACACATTAATAGGTTCTTCTCACTCATTGAAATGTTATTCAAATACTACGAAAGTAAGTGGTTGTCTTTGTTTCATTAAATCTATTTGCTTCTCATCCCAAACCTTAGCTAACCCTTTAAAGAACATGGGTGTAACCAACAATCACTTATCTTTAGTTAAGGAATTAAAGAACCATGGTAGCATTTTAAATGAACAAAAGTCTTGTGCATGTGATAAAAGAATAATGACAATTTTTCTTAATTATCTTATTAAGCTCTCTATCAGTAAATTCCCAAAGTCTAATCAATGAATCCAATAATTATTGCATCAGCATCTGAGTAACGTTTGGACGTCAATATGAAGTAGATAGTTGGTAGAATATAATCACACAAAGACATGTGAGAGGGTATATATATTGGGTGACTCACTTGTTTCCACATGGCGGTGGGACAAGTACAATGGACTACTTCTAGGTCCATTAACCTTTGTCTTGTGGACACACGCCTTCATTGTACCCCCTCCCCACTTCGTATCTCTGCTATTATGCTAGCCATGGGGAGAGCTCCTCCCACACGTACTCATGTCTAGATCCACTTTGACCTTACCCTCGACCTAGTGTATGTGATTCACTTAGCTAGAGTGCTTTCGGGCCTACTTGGAGATGATATAGACCTCGAACATGCCTCAGATACCCTTGTCTCAATGGTACAAGATGCTACCACTTTATCCTTCCCCATGACGTAATCCACACGGGTCCAAGATTGGAAGATGCCTCAAAACCCTTGGCAAAATAAACTATTAGGCTCACATGAGAGCCTTCAAGCTTTGATGAATGTGGGGGAATCATAAAATCGAGCAAGTGCTACATAGGAAGACCCAATAAGGGTTATTATACAAAGGTGGTGAGTAATTGGCATGGTGGTGCTAATAAGAATCCATGTTCACAATGACCTACCAAGTTATTGAGGATGATGCATGCATATGAACTATTTGATGTTAAAGTGGAAAATTCTAAGACCTTGCAGTTGCATTCAATTTCTAAATAAGTGGAAGGGAATGTTATATGCATGATTCAATAACCATACCTTTGACCCATAGTTAGGGTTAAGGTTACCCTTACACATGGAAAATCTTGGCCATTGGTTAAGCTCACCGTAATGAAAATTACTTCAAGCACCTTTAATCCAACTGAGTTACTAGTATGAGGACCATATCCAACTAATATGGGCATCTATATATGCAAAAAGAATGCTACTATAAATTACTTGATGATATAAATCCTCTTTATGCTCTAAATAGATGTAGAGAATGAGAAGAGCAACAAATATTGCATAAATAAGGGTTGATCCATGTTAGGACATGGAACAGCTACGTGATTGCGAAAGGTAGTTAATGGCCATATCCTTAGTCTGGCTAGGGATTTGATATTAAAGGGCTATATTCTCACAAAGTCTATTAATCTAAGCCAAAGACTAGTGGGAGACACTAATAGCCTATCTTTCCAATGGACACACTTATGAAAAAAGGAAACCATTGATCATTCACATAATTAAATGTGAATGGTTTATTAAGGGATAGTTGAACTTGAAGAAAATACTTAGTTCATGAGGTGAAAACTTGATCCTTTGATTGGAGAAAACTAGACCTACTTCACCTAGTTTGGTTGGATGGAAATTAAGTTCAACTAGTCTAGTTGGGATGGGAATGAACTTCAACTAGTTTGGTTCGATGGAAACTAGTTTAGTTACACGAACTTGCTCATTTAGTTTGGTTACACAAGAATAACTCTATCTTTAAACTCATGAATACTAATGTAGACCCCAAATTTAAATATTTCTTTAAGGTTAACACTATCTACACGGAAAATTGTGGATTGCTAGTAGATCTATGTACCCAAAACCATGAACTACAATGGTAAGCGATGAGTTAAATTGTTATCTTAAGGTGGAAATAATGATTGTGTTTCAACTATTGTGTACATGAAATTGCCATATGAATACATATACAATGAAACATTACTCATGCACGTCACTAAGAAAGTATATATGATTATGACTATTAATGCTTAGTCGTGACTACTATGCTAAGAAAGTTTGTATGATTATGACTATGAAAGTATGTATGATTATGACTATGAATAGCTTAGCCATGACTATGGCTAAGAAAGAGTGTATGATTATGACTATGAAAGTATGTATCATTATGACTATGAATTCTTAGTAAAGCAATGGGCTTATGAAACAATTGATTTTTGCATATTCATGATAATATATAAGCTGCATGGGTCTAGTTAAGGATTATTACTAGAGTTGGATTCACATGCACCTCTAACCCTAGTTGGTAACATAACTTTTGTTTATAAATGATCCATTTTACAAGAAATATTTCCCTTATAACGATTTACTTTTTGACAAATGATGCATCAAAGCAACAAGCATTTCCACAAATCTCCTTATAGTTGGACAATAAAATTCTTTTGCCATCACCTGTAGAGTAGTAGTCACTCCCGTATGTCCTATGTATGGCAACCAATATAATTCTCTTGCTATCAATTGTAAAGTAGTAGTCACTCCCTTATGTCCCATGTATGGTGGCTTAGCGAGTCACTCCCTTATGTCCCATGTATGGTGGCTGAGCGAGTGATGTGTAATGTCCTTCCGTAGAAATGGTAGCCATCATTATTTGAATATTCTAACATAGGTTTTATAATTCAATCCATATAGTAGAAAATATTGAATCCTCTTTGTAGTATCTTTTGATGCCCTCAAATTCTTAAATCTCTAGCAATTATATGGTTGATATTTGGATTTTTTCTTAGAGCATTGGCAACGACATTCTCTATACTTCGTTGGTATTGAAATCATCTGCTAAAAGCTATATAAATGATGCTCATTTGATATGTATATTCCACATCAATAGCTAAGTCAATAGATGTTTAATTGTTTGTTGATAGACTTTATTGAGAAATTCAACTCCCATTAAATGAGGTTTTCACATTTTAAAGGCATGTATGAAAACAATCAACTTGTTTTAATATCAAGTATAATTACACTTTTTAATTTTAACTTTTGGCATTCATAAGCTATAGGGTGTGCATCCTATATGAGGATCTAAGTTGCATTAATTTGCTCGATTTTTTTTTTTCAATTCGAAAAAACGTGAAAAATCGCAATTTTTTATTTAAAACGAATCCAATGATTTTTCCTAATTTATTTGTACGAATAACTTATTTGTACGAATACACTAAATAAATTTTTTTTGATCATAAATTGGGCCATTAAATAGATAATAGAAAACCACACACTTTCCCTTTTTAGAGCTCCTCAATCCGAGCTACAGATCTCAAGTTATGGCCATGGGGATCTCCATGGACATAACATTTGATCTACAACTCGGATCAAGGAGCTACAAAAGGATAAAGTGTGTAACTTTTATTATCTATTCAATGAAGTTAATTTACTTTGATAAAATATTTGAATTTATATTAATATATTTTATATTATAATTACTATGGCATTTATTTAGTAATATATTTACTAAGGTGTTTATTATAGACTTATACAAATGATGCACTGCTAAGTTATCGCCAATAATGGTTTACAACTTTATTTCATAGAATTTATTCATTAAAAATTTATTTACATAAGAATAAATTTTAATTTACTCACATAAGAAATAAATTTATTTCACAAAATGCATTCACGTCAACTTTTTTCACATAAGAAATAAACTAGTATTTATTCACATAAGAGAATTACAATTATAGCCCAAACAATTTGCTTATATATTTTTTCACAAAAGAAAGAACACAAACAATCACATTTCACACAAATAACTTAAACTAATATAAATAAATACACAATTTACAACTTTCACAAGAGATGAAGATCTCAAACAAGAGATCCTAAGAACTCTAACAAATAAAAACACAAAAATAATATACACAAGAGGTTCCAAGAAATCTAACAAACAAAAACACAAAAGCAATTTACATAAGAGATCTTAAGAAATAAAAAACAAGAGATCCTAAGGACTCTAACAAACAAAAGCACAAAAACAATTTACACGAGATCCTAAGAACTCTAATAACAAAAACATAAAAACAATTTACACAAGAGATCTTAAGAACTCAAAAAATAGATCCTAAGAACTCTAACAAACAAAAACACAAAAAAACATCACAAAAGAGATCCCATGAACTCTAACAAACAAAACCACAAAAACAATTCACACAAGAGATCTTAAGAGCTTTAAGAAAAGCTCCTAAGAACTCACACATACAAAAGCAAAAATTCCATCTTACTTTAGACCTTAGAGATTGCTTGAGCAATCTAAGACGCCTTCCTTGTTTTCTTTTCCTTCTTTGATCTCCATTGCTCACCTAGAGAACCAAGCATGAGATGAGTAAAGTACAAACAACTATTGGCCTATATAAGGGAAATTATTCGTACTATTAACTTTATTCGTACGAATAGTTTTTATTCGTACAAATATTGAAGGATGATGTGGCAAATTGTGAAAAAAAAACGTGCTGTGGCAGCGAATTTTTGCTCATTTTTTTTCCCAAACGAATTATTCGTCCGAATTTCTCGAATTTTTCGAATCACGAATTCGAATTTTTCTATGTAGATGAGGATCGCTTCAATCCCATAACCTCTAGCATCAGTTACAAGTACGAAAAATGGTCAAGAAAAATTAGGTGATTATACCTCAAGAGCTTTTGTAAGAGCTTCACTCAAAGCTTGTTCAGCCCAATGAACATGTCTAGCTTTCTTATTAAGTTATGTCAATGGATGTGCAATAAATGCAAAGTTATTGACAAAATTTGTATAAAAGCCGCATAATCCTAGAATAAACTCAACACATGTATATCTTAGGGTAATACAAATTTTCCCAAGTATTGTATCTAGCCTTGAAAGAAACTAATCTTCTCAAGATTAAGATATAACTAGTTTCCATCAAGAGTGTAAAGACTAGCTCTAAATGCTCTTTATATTCTGCTAAGTCTTTACTAAAGACCAATATATCATTCAAAGAAAGTACTCTTCTTAGGATTAAGATATAACTAGGTTTCCCTAAAGAACTTAAAGACTAGCTCTAAACGATTCTTGTGTTCTTTTAAGTCTTTATTAAAAACTTACTCTTCCATCCACCTATAAATTTATCATGTTTACTCTATATGGTGCTTAAAAAGGTGGAACATTACTTGGTAAGATTTCATTTTTATGGTCTCGAAGCCTTAAACAATGTAGTTTAGTCATATGTCTTCTAGAAAGCAATTAGAAAACTTACAAAATGAATTTTTGGAGAGTAGGTTTAGTAATAGAATTTGTAGCTATGACCATATTCACCAAAGTTGAGAAAGTTTAGAAAAAACTTCCTAATTCCTCTCTCAATCTCTTATTTCAGTTGACTTTTTAGACATGATTCCATGTCAACTTTTACAATCACATCTTATGAGAGCCACAATAGATCTTTGGATTGTATAGATATCTCTAGGGTATACCCAAAATAATATGAACTCCTTCTAAGGGTGCCACTAGGAAATTTCATCAATCATTGTAGGGCTTAGTTGAAATCTCTAAGTTCATAACTTCACTAATACAATTGTCTTTACTTTTTGTGAATGCAATCATAACTTTGTAATGAGAAGAAATTGAATCTAAATTCAATAATGTCAATGCTCTTTCTAAAATGGAATCATGCATACTACCATCACCATGAAAAACAATAAATTATTTCACATTAATAAAACCTTTCATTCTCAAAAGTGTATGACAGATGTACTTACCTTCTCCTTCAAACCGTGATAAGTACTTCTTTGTTGCACTTCAAACACTTGATCAACCTCTTGTTGGAGTTTTCATCCTCAATTATGTGAACTTTTGTGCTTGGAGCCTTCTTCCTCTTTAGTTAGTTTGTTGTTACATGTCCTTCTTTATTGCACTATAAATATTTGGTCACCATTTCGTTGCCTTTCCACCATTGTCTTTCAATGGAGAATCTGTCTTTTTAGAGGCGAAACAGAAATGAGGTCCCAAAAAAGATTCACCCCCAAAATTATTCATTTTGTCAAAAGGCATGGACTATTCTAGACAATTCTACTCCTTTGGTATACTATTTTTCCTATCATAATCAACAGCAAGTGAAATGGCAAAGTGTAGTGAGTGTGGATCAACACATTGATCTTAGCTCTAAGTTTTGACTTAACCTTGACATATTTTCTCTTTCGATCCTTCTCATGGACTTTTTCTAATGTTTACAACTTATGATAAAGTTTGCCAAAATCTATGCCCAGCTAGTTCCCTCTCAAATTGTTTAGAGGCATCCCATTGTTATATAGCCTTAGCCTTGAACTATGTAGTTAAGAAATCTTTCTTGGTTAATTTTTTAAAAGACTTCCAAGTGTCTGATCATCTTTTACTCTATTTTGTTGCGTTCCACCAAAGAGGCACTTTCTACAAAATGTTTAGTAGCACATTTTACTTTTGTCAACCTGGAGAATCTCTTCCTTAAAATGTAATCATCAAGATGACTAATCCATCATAGAATAGTGCATGTGTCTTTTTTATTATTAAAGTTTTGAAAGTTGAAGGATTTACTTGATTTTATTTCCCTTGCTAGAGTTTTGTGCCTTGAGTATAGACTACATGATTCTATGAATATGCTCCTCATCTTCATTGCTACCTAATGATTTGTGTCTCTTTCTAGTCTTACTCTTGGTTCTTCTCTCCAAGTCCTCCCTATGATCTTGCCCTTGTAACAATTGAGTGTAGAGTGCATCTAGTTATTCATGGAGCATGGGTGCTTGTGCAAGTTCCCCCATAGCGAGATAAAATAAAAGAACAAATAGTAGAACAAAAGTAGTGAAATTTGTTTAAGTATAAGAATATATTCATTCAGGGATGCAAAATATTTATGCATCTTGAATGTACAATGCCGTTAAAAATTAGAAAGATGAATGTGAATGATACTAAAGATATGGAATAAATAAATGTCCATTATCTTGATCTTGAAAGGATGAAGATTGTGTTAGAGTAAGGGATCTTCACCTTTGGCTTGTATTGCATCGATTCACCTTTAAGTTGAAATTCCTCTAATCTGTCACTTCATTTCTTTGCGGCTCCAAATTTTATTCTTATATTAGGTTATATTAAGAGTGGACTTGTTGTTTTTCACCTGTTGTGAAGATATCCAAATTAAAACTCTTGATCCCTCTTGATACATTGCTAGATGAATGGACCACAATCAAAGTTTTAATCAAGGCTCTTGTCTTTTATGTACCAGGATTACTCCAAGACCTTTGATTTTATTTATTTTTTAAATGTGTGTGTGTGTGTGCACGCGTGCGTGCTGGCATGTGCACACATGTGTACACCCATTGGTAGATGGGTTCATACACACACACACACACACATAAAACAATGATCCTTGACAATTCTTATCAAGAATGGAGGTACTGGTTTTCTAAAGACCTTTGACCATCCACGTATGGAGAGATTAGAAATAAGAAGGAATTACAGCTTCTCATTCAATCCCGGTGTGGTGAGGTCAATCAATCAAAACTGGACTAATTTAACTAATAACACCTGGTATATATTTGGGCGCTCCAAGGAAGCTCAATATTTACATGAGCAGATAGCTTTAAAGACAAATATTTGGGTTCTCCAAGGAAGCCCATTAACAAATAGGTATAAATTAAGGGATGTGTACATAAATAAGTAATAGAGAATCTAAAATGATTACATTAGTTGGGAAGGTGAGAAGGTAGGTAAAACGAATCACCAAACATCTATCCCGATCTATTTAAAGATCGAATTTGGTCTAAAGTTCCTCAAATCTTACTTGGTTATATCGAATAGCATCAACTTGCCACCCTAGTCATAATAAAGAATAGCAATCCTCCTTTAGGTATGCTTTGAGCTCAGAATCATGTAAGCAATTGTTGCCACATACTTTGGGATTTACAGCTTGCTTCACTATACTCGGTATTCTTCTCCGCTTACTTCATGGTCACGTATATGTACACAATGCTTGGCTTGAATAAACACTCACACAAGTAAGCATAGGCTGCAAATGGCGCCATGTATGTATGGACAACCAACTTACTTCATGAAGCGGCCTTGAGCTCTTCGCTGCATGCTACCTTCTCTGATAGGTGTAGGCTAAACTTGGCTTACATATATACTCATATCAGGCAAGTGGTGACTCATATAGATGGTTTTATAGCATAATCCTCACCCCGAGATGCTCTTCTCAACAAACTACATTCTTTGATACAAGTAGGCCAAGCCTAGCTTGTGTATATACACATATTGGGTGGGGGTTCTCCCTAGTAGTCTCTTAGACTTGCCAGATTGATGTGACAAAACTCCATGTGATAGGGTCACGTAAACCTATGCTATCCTTTTCACCAAATCCCACTGCAACATGATAATAGGCATCCCTTACACTACCCATGGAATCACAATGACTATTATCTACACATAGCCGGTAACAACAGGTGGAATGTGCAATATACACATGACACTGGCTGAACTAAAGCCCATCTCAAGCTTAAGATGCTCATTGGATACTATCTCCACTTGAAATAATCCTCAACGATGGCATAAGTGGCCTAATTTCATGCTCTCAGCTTTTATAGCGGTAATTGTCCATTAGAGAGCTATATATACCTTGCATGGGATGCATGCATAGCCTTTATATGTGGATGTGCTCCACAAACCCTGCATCCATTGCATGGCAGAACATTATAAAGATTAGTGGAGCAATTCTA
Source organism: Dipteris shenzhenensis (assembly GCF_047967505.1). Classification (NCBI taxonomy): domain Eukaryota; kingdom Viridiplantae; phylum Streptophyta; class Polypodiopsida; order Gleicheniales; family Dipteridaceae; genus Dipteris; species Dipteris shenzhenensis. The sequence goes on from NC_141604.1 coordinate 16,555,044, forward strand.
CTCATCTAAGCATTGCTTGTCCATTAGAATAAAAGGTGGATTGCATACGTGGCTTATCCATTCCAATAAAAAGGCAGATTGCTCTCGTAAACCTATGGCATATTCTCTTATATATGTTCATGCTTTTACATATGTACATTCTCTTATATATGCTTAGGGTCATGATACTCCACACAAAGGTTTAGGAGATATTCTCTTACACATGTGGTATTCCACACCTACGGTTATGCCATATTCACTCACAAGAAGTTCATCAACCATGACTTGATGACTAAGGAAGTAGGCAATAATACACTCTAGGCATTGAAGAATGGACATTGATCCTTGCGACAAGCCTATGCACTCCTTTCGAAAATGGGAACTATGATTGATGAAATTATTTCTAATGATGACATCAATGTTCATCATCTTGAAAAAATGCTCCCTAAATGTATTCACTCCCTCTCCCAAGTCCAAGTACCAAGGGTATTGGTCACCTACAGTCATGCCATTGCTCATTGTAGCATAGCTGTTCACAAGTTTAGCATTGGTCCTTGGATCGTATTCCGGTGAGAGATGTAGGTTGAGGCATGGAAAGTAGGTCTTGTACTTGATTTGGTGAGAAAGAGGGCTAGATCACAACGATGGTCAAGGGCTCTTGCGTCCATGGGAATTCAAGGGTTTAAAAAGGGGTTGCAAGGTTCAGAAGGGGGATAAGGTTGAGAGAGCTTGTTAGGAGTTCCTAGGGTTCAGAGAGGGTTGTAGGGTTCAGGAGGAGTCCAGATTTGAGGAGTGGAGAGCTAGTCTCTTTTCATGACTTCAAGGGGTAAAGGGTTGAGGAGGAGGGACAAGGGAGGAGGAACGAGGAGGGAGAGGAGGAGGATGAAGGTGGAGGAGGAGGGAGAGGAGAAGGACAAAGGAGGAGGGAGAGGGAAGGGGGGGAGAAGAGAGGAGGAGGGGGGGAGAGAAAGAAGGGAGGAGGAGGAGGAGGGGGGGGATGAGGACAAGAAGGGGGGAGGATGGGAGATTGTAAGGTTTGAGCATTTCATCACATGATAGTGTTGAGGGATCATGGAACCAAGGGAAATCAATCACATAAACACAATAGTGAACTTGAACACTGAACCCCAAAGAGTGGGAGCTTCATTCCATAGAGAGATATTTATACATGTTGGTCTCTACACAATTCGTAGGTACCTCCAAGGTGGGACCTCTTTTGTATATGTTGGTCTCTACACAATTCGTGGGTACCTCCAAGGCGGGACCTCTTAGACAAGAGTCCGTCCACTTTTTGGGGAGACCTCTTTGGTCTATACACAAAGTGGGGGAGCCTGATAAGTCCCTCCACAAAGTGGGGGGACCTTTGGGTCTCTACACAAAGTGGGGGAACCTGATGAGTCCCTCCAAAAAGTGGGGGGACCTTTTGGGTCTCTACACAAAGTGGGGGAACGTCATGAGTCCCTCCAAAAAGTGGGGGACTTTTTGGGTCTCTACACAAAGTGGGGGAACCTCATGAGTCCCTCCACAAAGTGGGGGACTTTAAAAAGTGTAGGTTTTTTGTCTTTCTCTCTTCAGTTTTAGTCTCTCCTTGATTTTGCAAGTATGATTGGATCTTTTCTAGAGAGGACTTTGGCTACCCTTATCCTTTAAGATTCATCATACCATATTCCAAGCTTAAGATATCACAAGCAAAACTTTGCCACTACTCTACACACACATTACTCTTCATTGCTCTAGACTGTACTTCTGTCCCTTGCCGTAGCCTTGAACATTCCCCCAGACCAGTTTGATTACCCATCCTCACATATCCAATGCTTTGAGTGGGAAGATTTTTGAGCTTCGTTCCTCCCATGGAGTTTTTTGGTTGTCGGGTTTGGTCAAATGAAAAATAAAGTCCCACAACAAACTGAGGCTAAGCCTGACATCCCAATCGGCATTATTGGGGTGGACCATCAAAGTCTGGGGCCAGCAAGCATAATATCACAACCCGTGAATGTAAATACACGCCAGCAAAAAGAGGCCACCAAGGACCCTAATATTCCAATTTAGTCAAGATGACTTCTTCAAAAGAAAGCACAAGTGCCTCTACCCCCGCCAAGTAATGAGTGACCAAGCTCATCCACATCAACTCTCGAGCCTCAAATAAAAGAAGCTCCATACGTGAATGCAGAAGTTGAGAAGGCTCTATTTCAGACCCTTCAACAATGGGTACAAAAGGAACAAGCTCAATTTGAGGCTAAGAAGTAAACACAAGATCCAATCCCTGACTTAGCCCCATCGAATATTGATACTGTACTCGAGCCTCTGTTCCAACAATAGAATCTGCAACATAATGTACCACCATGCCAAATTGAAGGAGCCGCACTCTCAAGCATTCTAAGTTGCCCTATGTTAACTCCCATTGGAATCCTATTACGAAATTGTCCCAATCTCTGGATGATTTTCAAAGACTAGATTAAACTCGCAAATTCCCCTCCACCTATTATCAAAGACATAGAAGATATCCTTGTGTGGATGGGTGAGAGAGATGACATGCACAACATCATTGTGCCTTTGATCCATAAGGCATATGATGAAGTCCAAGCCATAGTAGATGGTGAAGTAGGTGTAAATGTCCTATCCAAGGAGCTCTATGATGAATGGCTCTCCCACCAATGCAAAAGGCTAATTTCAACATACGCCTTGCCGATGATTCACGAGCAAAACCCTTGGGAATAGTGAATGGCGTGTCAACAAAAGTTGTAGAAGTCTGCTTTTCCCTTCAATTCACAATCTTGGATCTCCCCAAGAAATCCTATCAAATATTGCTAGGACGTCCTTGGTTGCATGAAGCATCAGTCCTCCATGATTGGGGAACTGATAGACTGACAATCCAAAATTGCGACACCGCAATCAAAGTGAATGTGGGGACAGGAGCAATAAAACCAATTGTGCCTAGAGCATTGGATGAAACCTCTTCAATGACGATCTCAAGCAAATCATGCCATAATGGCAGTCGAGCTTCCCAAAGTTGAATAACAGCAGAAGATCCTGCAAGAAAGCTGAAGGAGGAAATCACGGAAAAGCCAAGGCTGAACACTTCAATGAATTTGAGCGAGTCTAAACAAGGCTTGTCAAATTGTATCTTGCAAAGCCAACTCCCTCAAAATCTGAGCCACCTCATCTTGAATGGTCCCCTGATGGACTGGAAGGAGTATGCACAACAAATGACTTGGGAACACCTTACCAGTGGAAAAGTTACAGTGGAAAAGTTACCCCATAGTCCTCAACGTAAGAAGTATAAGCCACATGTGCGGATGAAGCTCAATCAAGAGACTTCAAAAAAAGAAAGTCACCAAGAGCATAACAAACTGGTTAATGATACTATGCCACCCAATACCCATAGCACATGTCAGGCTAGTTCAACACTATCAGAGGCTGATCTTTGAGAAGTGCCAGAGTACTTCAAGAATTATACAATTGTTAGTGTCCCCATAGCAATGCCAAGACCACTAAGAGAATCTGAAGTTCAAGAAATTGATAGCATTGGAGAGACTCCAATCTATGAGGGACCGGCAAAAACTCAAACAATAAACCTCGCCCTTGAAAGGGAGGAAGAAAATTTGGTTTTCATTGGGAAAGAGCTTACACAAGAAGATGAAACCAAGCTCAAAGTGCTCTTAATGGAATACCGAGACTACCTCGCATGGTCATACAAGGAAATGAAAGGAATTTCACCAGAAGTGGTAGTACACACGATACCTATAAGGGAAGGTGGCCACCCTAAGGTATGTGGACCTTATCGAACAAATCCAAAGTATAGCACCATGGTTTATGATGAGCTAGAAAAACTCTTAGATGCCGGATTCATCTATGAGATAGAGCACACTGATTAGGTTTCACCCATCGTCATCGTGCCTAAACGCAACAAGAAGCTAAGAATATGCATAAACTTAAAGAATGTGAATGTCGCCACAATTAGGGATCACTATCCCTACCCTTAACAGAAATAGTGATGGAAAAGGTGGTAGGTTCTGAGATATATAGCTTCTTGGATGGCTTCAGTTGCTATAACCAAGTGCAAATTGGTCCTACATACTAATCAAAAAACAATATTTGCTACAGAATGGGATATATTTGCCTATAGAGTCATGCCATTCGGCCTTTGTAATGCCCCAGCCACATTCCAGTGAGTCATGTTCACAGCTTTCAAGTCCTTTCCGAATAAGTTTCTATAGGTATTCTTGGATGATTTGTGCATCCACTTGAACAAAAAAGACAACTTCAAATGTCTTGAAGCAATTTTAATTAAATGCAAGGAGTATGGCATCTCCCTAAATCCAACAAAATGCCAGTTCATGGTCACCGATGGAGTTGTTTTGGGACACATCATTTCTCAACATGGGATTGCAACTGACATGGACAAAATCAAAATCATCATGGAAATGCCTCCTACAAATTCCAAAGATGTCCAGGTCTTTATGGGACATGTCGGCTATTATTGAAGATTTATCTTGCGGTATGCCATGATAGCCAGACCACTTTACAAATTATTAGTGAAATTCTTATGGACAGAAGAGTGCGACCAAGCCTTTGAGCTTTTGAAGTGGCACCTAATCATAGCTCCCATCCTATATTGATTTTCATGTTCATACTGATGGATCCAAGTATGCAATTGAGAGTGTGCTTTGTCAACCTGGTGAACATAAGAAAGACTACCCATTCTACTTTTCCAGTCGACAATTCAATGATGTGGAGATCAACTATACCACCACAGAAAGAGAAGCCCTAGCAATGGTTTATAGTGTTAATAAATTTTGGCACTTTCTATTAGCAAATGTGTTGAAGCTAAAGTAGTCAGAAAGGTAGACGCCAGAAGCATGGCAAGAATCTTATATGAGAATGTGATCATCTGGTTTGGATGCCCCATTGAAATTGTGTTGGATAGAGGCATGCATTTTGTCAATGAGGTAATCCAAGAACTCTTGTTTGGCTTTATGGGGTAATACATAGGAAAAGCACACCCTACTACCCCCAATGGAATGGATAGGCCGAATCCACCAACAAAATATTATGCATCATCCTCACCAAGGTAGTAGAACCACAGTGTTTTGATTGGGTAGAGAAACTAAATGCAGCCTTATGGGCATACCGAACCACACTCAAGGTCAGTACAAGAAATATACCTTTTCAATTGGTGTATGGCCTTGAAGCCATGGTCCCACTAGAATTTGTAATACCAAGCCTACGCATAGCAGTACAGAAATGCATATGGGAGATCATGCATCCTTGAAAGAAAGACTCTATCAATTGGAGAAGAATATAGAGACAAGATTAGTCGCCTACCATGCCATGACAACAGAAAAATGCAAAAGAAAGGCATGGTTTGATAGGAATCTTAAAGCCAAGAGGATGTGAAGAAAGACTCCACCCCTCAGCCACACAGGACCCCCTCCAAAGTTCGCAGCCATCTACCTTCTCTCAACCACGGTGACCACATGCATTTGTGGTTCAAAGCGATAGCTTTGAGGAGGATTCTGTGCATGACATGAAAACCCAAGAAGAACAAATGCCACCCTAGTCACCACCGGCCTACACAACCATTGACGGGTCCCAATCATTGGAACTTGTGTGGCCACCTACATCGACTTATGCCCTTTCCAATGCAACAACATCTTTCTTAGAGCGAAGGGGTCTGGGAAGTTTGTATGAGAGCCTAAAATCCTTGGAGGATAGTCCTACAATGACCACATACATTAGGGACTTTCTCCATTCTTACCATTCCAGTGATGCACAGGTTGGTAAGTTTGGCACCATCACTGTACATCAGAGCCCACTCAACATTATCCTCACAGTGATTCAAAAGGCCTTCTCACTCCCAACACAAGGTGCAAAATACCCTACAAGGCCTACCGATGCTAAATTTCTCGAAGTATAGCCTCTCCTCGCCAAGCACAAAGTTCCATAGGGATGAGATATTACTTCGCTCCCTCGCCTTAATAAAGCATCACAATTTCTATCCATAATCCTGGGGGTTAAGTGCAGCAAGAATCGATCCCTTTCACTCCACCCATTTGTTTTGCTAAGTAGGAAGTTAAAGCAAGATTGGATCCAACACTTAGTCATCTTCTTCACAAAAAAACTAGATGGTTCATCAGACCATAAGTGTAAAATTCCACACTTATTGGCTGTAATCATTAATAAAGAACTATAGGAATGAGAAATGACTCTGCCCCAATCACCAAACCTATTGTCGAGTTGGACATTCCCTTCTCACCAGCATGGGAGTCATCACCAACATCTCCTACTATCACATTGTCAAATGCAGATACCTCTGAAGAAATGCCTATTCTTGAGGTCAAAATTAAGGAATTGCCCCATGAGATGCTACAGCTCAGTGCACAACTACAACCAATATATCTCCAACAACCGCAATAGCCAAAGCCTAAGGCTACATCGGCACCAGCACCGCCCATCAATGCCATGCTAGTTCATGAGTCATAAGGGGAGCTAGTGCTAGAACAACTATATGACTACTGTATCCAAGTGACTGAAATACCATTGGAACAACCCCCCCCAAGTACTATAGAATCATCAAGATGGCTACATAGGCACCAATTCTATCAGCAATATCACCAGTCCTCATCAGCGTCTATCATACTCCATCATCAAGCTAGCTAATTACTCCAAATGTCAGAACTATTCACTAGCTTGGCCAAGGAGAAACATGCATGAGAATTGGAAAGACAAACTGCAGCAGTAATTGAAGACCAATTCTAGGGAATCGCCAGAGAGGTCAGGGCACTTCGAACACAAGTAGATGAGAAAGAGGTTGAAGAAGTGCGCATCAACCAATCTCTCCAAGCTCAAGAGAAGGCAGTGAGGGAAGTGACCTCCAACCTCTACCAAAGCCAAACATAGCTGACAGCATCAGTAAAAGCCACAACAATCCTACAAACCTCTTATGACTACTTGACCTCCACACATGCTTAGTTGACGGAGGCACTGGCACAAGCTTGACTCACTCTAATCCACAAAGAATAAGAGCTCCAGGATTGCCAAGAAAATCTTGAAGACATGCAACAATCTTTGGCATTACGCACATTCAACATTGAAGAGCTTACAAGGGACTGCAGAATCTTAAAGAACCAACTTGCTACTGCTAAAGAGGTCAGCACTTCACAAGCACAATGTTTTGACCAATGGTACAATACCGCTGAAGTTATTCCTCAACAAGCATAGGTCACCTTGCAAATGAGAAAGCTTAAGGAGGCATATACATCCATCTACCATAAATATAAAGAAAAAATGGATGAGATGCAATCCCAAAACATGATCCCATTGCACCAACAAAAAGAAGTGTTGGAAGATGATAGGGCCTATCTCACATCCAACTTCCCATATCTAACCACTCTCTATGCCAACCTCATAACCTCACTTACCCTTGCTGCTACCACCCTCTTAACCTTCCCCGAGCTCTAGCCTAACATCTATTCCCTTCATCGTCTCTTTGCTCATGCCTCTCACCACTTTCAACTAACCCAACAGTCACAAACTTACGAGCCCTTCACACCTAGCTTCTTTCATTCCCTTGCTAATCCTACCCTTGAGGATTACCAAGCTGCTCAAACCATTTGCCCAGTTCTTCCCCCCCTCTGCTCTGATCCCCCTTCCATGACTAAGGCTCTCCCATATTTCTCCCCCATGTCCCCAGATTCTCTCCCTGCCCCGTCATCACCTCCGACACTAATTATGTTGCCATCAGTAGAAAATAACCCAGTATTTGATTTTGAATATTAGGATCCGGATAATCCAATTCGCACTCCCATGCCAAATTCCAATGATGGGTATGATTTTGATGTGATACCACTTTCCAGTAACCCCATCAAGGAATTTTGGAGCAAATATCCTGATATGAAAACTTGAGGTGGATGGACCCTGGACAAAACTTCCCTACCAACCTTCGTCAGTGTCAAATTAGTGAAGATTGGGTAAGCAAGTTGGATCCCCAACCTGATTGGTGCGGTCCCAAGCTCTTTGATGTAATCTTCTTGAAAGAGTACCTTCATGCACCTCCATGTCTTAGAACTCATCCCAAGTTCTATGTAGCTCCATGACGTCACAGATGGGAAGCCAACATACACACTTTGGTTGAAGATCGCACCATAAATTGGCCAATGATCGATCCATACTCTAGTGTAGAATGGAATATCCAAGGCACACTGATTTGAGCACTTCAACAGCATGAGCAAATAATGCGCAGCAATATTAACCACTTTCTTCACCAAAGTGCTACTCTGCAAAACATTGGAATACATTATGGAGGTCCCTAGCCACATCGACCACCATTTGCCTCCACTCAGTTTCAATCCCAATGAACGGATCGATGCTTAGATTACAAGTCAACTTTATTAAAGAGTCGTATTTTTTAGAGCACGCCACATATCTCTGTTCAAACAAATGGTGAATACAAGCTACCTAGAAATACAACAAAAATTGTATGGTGCCAAGGCTTTACAACAATAGGATCGACGGGCACGACACAAGTTCCATAGCCACTGGATTACACGCATGGCATCCCAGCACCAAGATCACAATATGCCATAACCCAAGGACGGGTAATAAAATGGATCTAGGAGTATGTTGTCTCTGTGCCAACATGGAATTAGGTAGTACAGAATGTGTGTGTGGCGTAGTGGCAAAGCTCCGCTTGTACTTGCATAAGGCTATGAATAATCTGTCTTAGGAATCCTCGACATGCAAGTTCTACTTGCAACTCCTACATGCATGTTCTACATGCGATTCCCACATGCAACTCCTACACGCAACATGCAACTCCTACATACAACTTCTATATGCAAGTTCTACATGTACAAAGATAATGTCTTTACAATTCTTACATGCAGAGAGAGAAGCTCTCCAACTTGTATAAATACTCCATAATGGAATAAAGCCTACACCCTTTGGGGCATTGTGTTGAGTTCTACTTTGGTATTCCAAGCAATTGTCTCCAAGTGTCCATTCTTCCTTACACTCCATGTCCAAAAGCATGTCCTAACCTTGCAACTCCTCCTCCCCTCTCCTCCAACCTTGCAACCCCTCATCCTCCTCCTCCTCCTCCTCCTCCTCCTCCTCCTCCTCCCTTCTCCTCCTCCCTCCCCCTCCTCCTCCTCCTCCTTCCTCCTCCTCCTTCTTCTATTTCCTTCCCCCCCATGCTCTTACACCTTCTTCCTCTCCCACTCCTATGCTCCTCCTAAACCCTTAGTCCCTCAACCCTTGACCTCCATGATCTACGAGAGAGACGAGTTCTCCACCATGTACTCTACCCTGAACCTTGGATCCTCTTTCTAATCCTTAAACCCCTTCTAAACCCTGGAACCTCCTTTTAGACCCTGAACCTCCCTCTAACCCTTCAACCTCCAATGAAGGCAAAATACTTCATTACCTCAACCATGATGATGTACGTTTCTTTCACACATGCATGCACTATGTTTGCTTATCACACTTAAGCCTACGTCTCTCAGCGGAATATGACCCGAGGTCCTAAGCTACACTTATGCTACACTTATACTACAAATGACAATACCAATATAAGTGTAGGTGACAAAAAGCCTCGAAACCCTGCATATACTAAGAATACCTTCCTCTTCTTACGAAAGCTGTGGGAAAGAGCCAACACTTTGTATCATATGCATAATGTAAAGCTGAACTCAAGTTAGGAAGCACACATACAATGTTACGAGAAAGTATTTCTCATAGCTCTTGTTCAAAATGATGTAAAGTATTTATAGGATCGCACCAGACGTCGCACGGGTTCTATTTAATACTTAGGTTTAGTCACAGACACCTAACTAAACATGTGCCACTAATAAGTATCATGGGTGATGCCATTTAGAAAGACTCACATTAATGGATTATTGTTTGTAAATACCATTACATAGCATGATTGGCTAATCATATGATGTATATCATTGCACTAAGTGTTTGACTAATGGTGGATTGGTTTATTGAGTACATGGGATGACATGGACGGATGGGAGTAAACATGCTCGAGGGAATAAAGGATGAATGTCATGGTTTTGTGTTAGTGCTATGTGATGTATTAAATAGCCAAGGGTCATTATATTTTGGATAAGGGAGAGTGCTTAAAAGCCTTCCACTTTTGACATGTAAATTTGGATGAGTGTGTGAGAAAAGGAGTGACATAGAGAAAAGTAAGGTAAAAGGATGCTCAAGAGAAAAGTATGGAAAAGGGATGATCAAGAGATGAATACGTGACTTTGTATGTATGGCTCATGTGCTTATTGAAATATTATAAATACTCCGTGTGGGATCACGAGCCACACACCTCAAGGGGGGGAGATTGTACCCAGTGATTGCCTCGTCTTTCATGAATTTCTGTGCATATTCAATTTTTGGTGCTATTGTATGTGTTTGAGTATTTATGTTTCAGTGGTATCAGAGCTCTTGCTACGCTCCACAAGGACTGAGTTTGAGAGGTACTTCCCCAAGGGATTGTTGGAAAGAGAGCTGAAGGATCTGTCGGGTTAGATTTTGAAAAGAGAGCTCCAAATGTACTTGGGAGAGAGTGGTAAAATGGTGAGTAAATTATTATGGGCCTTAAGACTTTGAACTAAGTCTTCTTCTTAGAACAAAAATGAAAACAGAGAGCTTTCTCTGTTCCGTGATGATTCGCGATGCCTCGCATCTTCTTGCTTCTCCAAAGCTTCCTCCATTCCTCCTTCCATTGCTCTAGCCTTTCAAAGCCTATTGGTAAGCCTCTCCAAATAACAAGCAACAATTCGGCGTTCAAATATTCGTTTGGTTTCTCTTCCTACCTCGGACGACCGCTCGAGACAAAGAAGGAGCAGCTCATAAAATTTTGGCAACGGAATTGCTTCTAAAGCTGGCTATTTGGACCCTTTGAATCCATTCCCCCGGTCCATTCGGGCTAATTCTGAGCACATTAGCGGGTCTGAAAATGCTCATCAAGGTGAAAACATTGAAGAAGAAGATAAGAACAATTTTTGAACAATAAGAGGAAGGGAATTGCTTGATAAGTTATCAACATCTCTCCATAAGTTATCAGAGCCCTCTACTCCTTTTCTACCTCTCTTATTTTCGCACTATTTCTCTCATATCTCGAGCATACGGGTAGCTCTCCTCAAGTTGAATTTTTGGAGGCTCTTCTACTCCGGCAATGTCATATTTGGCAACATTCAAAAGCCCTAAAGCTCTTGTCACTAAGCGTCGAGAAGGTTTTCTCACATACTTATAGCATCATAAAATTGGTATTGTGGATTTTGGCAAAGACGATTGGCAACACATGTCGATGCTCTCAACTTGGGTGGCGAGCACACAAGAGATAAGTATAACGACCGAGCACATTTCATTTTTTATTGAGTGTAAGAGAATTTATTTGCTTTCACAAAATGGCACAGCTATTAGATATCAATGCTCCACTCTCGTGTAACTACGCGGGAACCAGCTAACTCTACTTGTAAGCCCCCATATGAGGAGAAGGCATTTGAGTAGCTTGGTTATCTGGTAGGTCCTAGTTTGGACACTAGATGGGGGCCATGTGTGGCCTGATGGCTAGACGGAGTTGGCACACTACCAATGAGGCTACATGCAAGTGCGGGAAGGTATCCCATGACTGATTGCACTGAGTGTAGATGGAGCATTTCTCGGGGTAGCCCACTCTTGGGTTGTGGGGCCTGTTTGGAGGCTCAGATAATCCCGGATGGCTCTGGGCCGAACGGAGATCGTAGGTTAGTTGCTCTGTTTTGCGCACCGGTTCTATCGTGTGGTCGGTGACCTGTTTCGGGATTGACCTCCAGTCGAATGTTTTGGGCAGACTGGGTCGGTCACCTAATTGGGTCTAACTGACTACGACTGGTGGCTATATAAGAGCAAGCTCGTGAAGCCCATTTCATCACTGGCTACAGCAACCCTGATTCCTTAGCATCCAGCCTCCGTCCTCTATTGTTTCCAACTCGCCATCGAAGCTTCTTTCATAGGAGCGCATGGTTGGGAGGCAGCGCCATCTATTGTATCAGTTCTACAATAATCAAATGTTTGATTCTCCATACTATCTGGTTTTCTCTCTTGCCTACGAGATCCTGTTATCTGTTGAGCATAAACGTTGTATTGTTTTCTTACAACAGCATCTTCCGCCATCTCCTACGATTCAAGAGTAAATTAATGCACTTCACCTTCAACTTTTGCAAGAGAGAGATCAACGGGAGAAGTTAGAAAAAGAGCTTGAGAGATCTAAGAGCAAGAAAAGAAATAAACATGCGAGAGATAAGAGTTCATCGGGATCTGATTCTGAGGGAGTGATTTGTAGAGCTATTAAATCTACATTGAGAGAGAAAAAGGAAAATAAAATTAGTGGGAAATCTTTTACTTTTCAAAAATATGATGGGAAGAAAGATGCAAATTTGATTTTAGCATGGATTAGTCAGCATAATGATTATTTCCAAGGTGAACAGTATCCTGAAAAAGACAAAATTAAATGTGCTATTAACCATCTTATTGACTATGTGACATTATGGTGGAATGTGGTCAAAAATAGTAAAAGATGATCAACTACTTAGAAGGAATTGAAGAAAGACTTTCTTCCGACACAATTCAAGTCAAAAGTTTGTCAACAATGGGATAGTCTGCATCAACTTGAAAAAGAGAATGTTGCTTTATATGTTGAGAGATTTTGGCAATCTCTCATTCAACTTCAAACCATAGATAGGATTATGAGAAAGAGCAAAAGAGAAAATTTGTATCTAGTCTTAGGGATAAAATAAAAGCCGAGATCAACATGTTTTATCCTCATTCTTTGAGTTCGGCCATATCACTTGCTACAAGTTGTGAAAGAAAGAACGGGATACCCAAGGACGGAGAAAAGAGTAAACCTTTTATTCCTTTTCATAAGAGGGACAAGAAGTTTAAGTTCAAGCTGTACTCTTGCTTTATGCCATCGACTACATCGTCAAAGGACCGCAACAAATCAAAAGAATAAAAGAAGACCAACTTGAAAAAGGGAACTTGTTTCAACTACCACAAAGAGGGACATTATGCAAATAATTGTCCAGAAAAGAAGAAGGCATCAACCACAAAGATTAACATGATCAACAAAGTCAAGCAAGAGGGTAACACTTTTGACTCAGGTAAATCAAGTAAGTTTTCTCCTTATGCATTGCTGAAAATGAAGGGAAAAATAAATGAGAGAAATTGTTATTTCTACAGGATGATGGAAGTACACACAATTTCATTTCTAAATGATTAATCAAAGCAACAAATCTTAAAATTTCACCAACATAGTGCAAGGTTAAAGCTGCTTTCATTGGAACTAGATATAATTGCTCGAATGAAGTGAAAGATTTGGAACTCACGATTGATCCATATAAAGAAAAGAGCAATTTCTTAGTGGCTCCTCTAAGTGGAAAAGATATAATTTTGGGAATGCCGTGACGACATCAATACAATCCGGATGTTGACTATAACAAACACCAAATGTGGATCACACACAAGGATAGTCGAATTTGTTTAAAGGGACAAATAAAGAATGAAATGAATCCTTTGTTGAATCACACACAAGCTAAAAGGGCTTTTAGGAAAGGTAAAGAATCATTTCTGGTTTTGGTTAATTCAATTATACAGTCGCACAAATTAAATCAAGTGACGATTATAAAGATTTTATCTCGCAATTTTTAAATTGTTTCTTGGATGAATTACCCCTAGGTTTACCCAAGTCGAGACCTGAAGATCATTGCATAGAGATTTTACTTGTAAATTCACCTCTTTGTAGAGCTCCATATCGAGTAAACATCTTAGAAAGAAAAGAGATTCAAAGACAAATTGAAGAATTGCTGGAAAGAAATTTAATTAGACCAAGTAGCTCCGCGTATGGTGCTCCAGTCCTTTTGGTGGAAAAGAAAAATGGCACATTTAGGATGTGTGTGGATTATAGAGCACTTAATAAACTTACAGTCAAGAATCGGTATCCAATTCCAAGAGTAGATGATTTACTTAACAAGTTGACAGGAGCTAAATTCTTTAGCAAGATTGATCTTAAATCTGGTTATCATCAAGTTAGAATAACGAAAGAAGATGTTCACAAACTACTTTCAAAACACAAACGGGTCATTATGAGTTTTTGGTTATGCCATTTGGTTTGCCGACGCTCTAGCTACTTTTAGTAGAATGATGAACCAAATCTTTCTAAGGCATCAAGATTGTGTCGTATCCTTTGATGACATATTGGTCTTTAGCAAAAATACTAAAGATCACAAGGAACATTTGAAATTGACTTTTTCTCTTTTAAAAGAGAACCAATTATACATCACTTCTAAGAAGAGTCTATTCTTTCAAGATCGCATTGAATACTTGGGTCATATCATTTCAAGTGAAGGTATTCAAGTAGACCCAAAGAAAATGGAATATATAGAAACCTGGCCAAAGCCTAAAGATATACATGAGTTAAGATCATTTTTAGGCTTATGTAGTTACTATAGGAAATTCGTTAGGAACTTTGCTTTCTTAGTAAATCCATTGATCTATCTCCTAAAGAAAACTACAAAGTTCATTTGGACTTCCAGCCATGAAAAATCCAAGCTTTAAAAGAAGCTTTAGTCAAATCCCCAATACTTTAGTTACCAGACTTTTCACGACCTTTCTTTGTTCTCATAACTGATGCTAGTGAAACTGGGATTGGAGCTGTGCGTATGCAAGATAATCATCCGATAGCATTTGAAAGTAGAAAACTTAAGCTGGCAAAGTTCAATTATAGCACCCATGACAAAGAATTGATAGCAGTTGTACATGCCCTAAGGATTTGGAAGCATTATTTAATGGGCTCAGAATTCTTGATCAAGACTGATCAACAAAGCATTAAGCACATATTGACGCAACCATTGATTTCTGATAGACATATCAAATGGGCTTCTTTTATTCAAGATTTTCAGCCAATGATTCAATATCATCTCGGAAAAGAAAACACGGTTGTAGATGCATCAAGTCGAAGATCGGAAATCAACATCTCAATAATTGAAATACAGCCATTTAAGGCAATGAAATTTTTTTACCATGACGACTCTGATTTCTCTGATATATGGACTAAGCTTGAACAAAATAATTGGAGTCCTATATCTAGCTATTCGGTGAATGATGGATATCTCTTTTATGAGAAAAGGCTCTGCGTCACTAGTCCATTTAGATTACAAGTAATGGAGGAAATGCATCAACCTCCTTATGTGGGACATTGCAACTTATCAAAGTATTGTCAAAGAATTTCATTGGCCTTTAATGAAGAAAGACATCTCTAAGTATGTTGCTGAGTGTTTGATTTGCCAAAAGATTAAAAGTTTCAAGGGGAAAACACCAAGACTATTAATGCCTTTGCCTATTCGTTCACAGTCTTGGGAACAAATATCTATGGATTTCCTTTGACTTTTAATCAAAATAACATGATCTGGAATATCGTGACTGCTTTAGCAAGCAAGCATATTTCTTGCCTTGCAAAAAGACATTATCTACACCACAAGCAGCACACATGTATTGAAGTACGTTTTTCCACATCATGGATTACCAAAGATTATAGTTTCAGATCGAGACTCCAAGTTTTGTAGTGCCTTTTGGAGAACTTTCTTTGAAAATCTTGGCACCAAGGTGGATTTTACTTCAGCTTTCCATCCTGAAGCAAATGGACAAATGGAGGTAACCAACAACACCATCTTGGATATGCAGCGGATATATGCGGCATGCTCAAGGTAGAAATTGGGACAAGTATTTGCACTTATTGAATCCATTCCACTATAGGAAGAGCTCCATTTGAAATAATTTATGGAAAGTTATTACCGATCCCTATCACAAGGATTAGCCAAAAGATAGAAGCTATAGATGATTTTACAAGAAACTATGATCAGAGCATGAGAGAAGTGATTGAAGCCATTAAGAGAGCTCAAGAGAAGTATGCTAAGCAAGCAAATAAGAAAAGAGAACATATGATGATAAGGAAGGAGATGTTGTCCTTCTACGAATTGAAAAGAGGCGTTTAAAGAGTGTCGATAAATGCCCTGCAATGAAATTAGCGCCAAGGTTTTATGGACCTTTCAAGATTATTGCTAAGGTAAATGATTTGACTTATCGTTTGGACTTGCCAAATCATTGGAAGATTCATAACGCCTTTCACATTCATCTCTTGAAATCGTTTAAGGGAGAATTACCAATGCATCCTTTATATGAAGAACCACCTTAGATTGTGGATGAAGTTGAAGTTCTTGAGCCTGATTGTATTCTAGATGATCAGCAAAGAACAATGCGCAAAGGAAAGACTTATAACTCCTATCTATTGAAGTTTATAAATCATCCAAAAGAGAATGCATAGTGGTTCCTTGAGCAGTTTTTTCGAGACCATCCTAATATCCTTAACTCATATAAACAGAATCACAACTGAGGTCAGTTGCACCTTAAGCAAGAGGGAATGTTACGAGAAAGTATTTCTCAAAGCTCTTGTTCAAAATGTCATAAAGTATTCATAGGATCACACCAGATGTGGTGGGGGTTCTATTTAATACTTGGATTTAGTCTGGGACGCCTAACTAAATGTGTGCCACTTATAAGTATCATGGGTGATGGCATTTAGAAATACTCACATTAATGGATTGGCATTTGTAAATACCATTACTTAGCATGATTGGCTAATCATATGATGTATATCATTGCGCTAAGTGTTTGACTAATGGTGGATTGGTTTATTGAGTACATGGGATGACATGGACGGATGGGAGTAAACATGCTCGAGGGAATAAAGGCTAAATGTCATCGTTTTGTGCTAGTGCTATGTGATGTATTAAATGGCCAAGGGTCATTATATTTTGGATAAGGGAGAGTGCTTAAAAGCCTTTCACTTTTGACATGTAAATTTGGATGAATACGTGAGAAAAGCAGTGACATAGAGAAAAGTAAGGTAAAAGGATGTTCAAGAGAAAAGTATGGAAAAGGGATGATCAAGAGATGAATACATGACTTTGTATCTATGGCTCATGTGCTTATTGAAATATTATAAATACTCTTGGTGTGGGATCACGAGCCACGCACCTCGAGGGGGGAGATTGTACCCAATGATTGCCTCTTGTCTTTCATGAGTTTCCATGCATATTTAATTTTTGGTGCTATTGTATGTGTTTGAATTGTATTTACGTTTCATACAAACCATGCAAATAGAAGCAAGTACAAATAATGAGGTCGAAAGAATTGAAGAAATAGGAGAAGTAGAGGAAGACATTGAAACTGATACCCTAAATCATGGACTCTATAGTAGCCAACAAGTAGTTAATTATGAGGATAAGACCATTGTTGTTTCACCATCCAAAGGTTTTAGTCCCCTCAGCATATTCAGAGATACACATGATAAGCCTATTGTAAGGAACTACCATTCCCAACTATCTTTTGTGGACAAGCAAGGGCATACAAAATTCCTTCCTATACATCTTATCAGAGCATAGAACAATGGGAATTACGAAATAAGGATAGAAGATTTGCATTTAGCATTGAGAACTTATTCTTCAAAACAATAAAGATATTGGTCTGTCAGGTTCTATCCTCAACATGGGTACGCATGAGAAAAGGAAAACATAATGGATGAGTACTTCATGCAAGAGTAGCAACAACTGATACAAACTTCGAGAGACTATGTAATTCCAAAATGAGATTTAGAGACTTGGCTTGCCTTTGAACTTCCCTAGACTACAAGCACAAAGTAAAGAAGAACATATTCTGGTGTGCCAACTAGGATCGCCGACTTTTTTCATTACCTTCTTTGTAGCAAAGAAATTATGGCAATCATTGGTTAGTTGCTTACAGGAACTGAGGAAAATGGAACCACAAACTACAATGACGGGAGCCCCATTACAAATACGAGACCTGGTCCATTCACTATTTCTGCGTGATAGAATTTCAGAACTGAGGCAGCTAACACCACCATGGCCTTCAAGATGCACCAACAATACAATCATCAAGTTCTAAGCAAATAGTAGCCTTTGTAGACCATTACATCACAACAGATTCTTTGGTACTGCAGCCAACAAAAAGGATATTCAAATACATAGGCATAGGAAAACATGTAAGAAAAGAAGGACATGCGGATTCAAATTTTCATGATGGCCAATGATGCGTACAACACAACTTCTACTTCCGCTCTAGCAAAATGACAGTAGCACAGAACACAATAAAGACTTCAAAAAAATTCGACTTGGCGCTACAGGATACAAAAACAATGTCATTGAATTTTGACACGTTCTTACATCACCTGCACTTGTTTGAGTAAGAATACATTCCAGCTCTAAGATAAAAATACAGAAACCAACTATTGTCTTAAGAAGAAACCCAAAAGACATCTATACAAACAACTTCAATCCTACTATAACTACACTTTGGGGAGCAAACATGACATACAATTCATACTGAATCCAAATGGCGCTGTTGCTTATTGCACCTCATGCATAGCAAAAGAGGACAAAGCTATGAAAGAAGCAGTAAAGCAAGCATTAAATGAAAGCATAATCTCAAAGGCACCAGCTAATGAACATGTACGTAAGATAGGCAACACAATCCTGAACACTCAACACATAAGTGCTCAACAAGCTGTGTACCTTTTACCATCGCTTCCTCTGACAAGTAGTACTAGAAGAAATGCTTACATAAACACTAGTCCATAAGAAGAATGCACATTGCTACTAAAAAGAAGGTGGGATCTATAACAATGGACCTAGAAAGCACTGACATATTCTTTGACGACATCATCATTAAGTATCAAAAGAGACCACTCCACCTACAAGACATTTGTCTTGCACAATTCACGAGGGAATACACACACAACAACAACTCATAAAAAAGGACAAGGATACCGAAGATTATAAGATTCTATAACTATAACAAGAACAAGGACCCTGAGAACCACTATAGAAAACAATGTCTGCTATACTTACCTTTCATGCAAAATGAGCACACATTAACAAAAGACACTAAGACATGGCATGACATGTTCAATAAAAACAAGCAAATCATCGAACTCAATAGACTAACATTCAATAAGGTATTACTACCACCCATTCAATCCCCATCTAATACTGACACAACATCAACCTCTAGTAACAACAGTTCCCAAAACATTAAGCAAGAGTGATACGACATTAATATAGACATGAAATGTCCCAAGAAGAAGAGAAACAATGAAAATTGTCAACACAAAACACAACTAATGATGCAAAACAACGAATACCATAAACAATTTAAAAATCTGAATAATGAACAATGCATAATAGTGGAAAACAAGCACTTCATTCTTTTCTTATCCTGGAACACAGGAATAGGAAAAACTTACACTCTCCATGTGATAGTGCAAGCACTATGGCGATAAAGAAAATAGTAACACGGAAATACCATGAGCACTGTTGCTTGCCTACACAGGAACATCAGCTTACAACATAGGTAAAAAAACCATTAACTCGGCACTGCATTTACCTCTACTCATGTCAAACTACACATGCCTTGCACCAGAGACATTACAAACCCTTTCCACACTATATCAAATTTATAATTGCTCATTCTTGATGAAATCTCCTTAATAGGATTGAACACGTTCACTGCAATCGACATGTGAATGAGGGAGATCAAGCATCACCGGGGCATAACCATTGCAAACGATTGGGAGGAGTGGGTGTACTCTTATGTGGAGATCTTTGCCAAGCTAACCCAACTAAAAACAGTTGGATTTTCTCACAAAAGAACAAATCCTATGCAATTATGCCATGCATATGGAGGGAAAAAGTAAAGTACTATGACCTAATCAAATCTATGAGACAAAAGAACTCACAGCTTATTACAATGCTGAACAAAATAAGAGTGGGAGAACAAACGGAGCAGGATCTGCTTCAATTAAACCTAAAATACAAACAAAAACCAAAACAAGTCATCAAAACTTAGTTTACACTAATGCTTTAAAAAACAAACACAATAACAACATCTTTAACATTCTTCAAGGAAAAGAACACATAATAAATGCCATTGACAAGAGACATAAAACATGTAGCAAAACAATACGCATATTGGAAGACACCAAAAACACAGCTGGGTTACACTCCAAACTATGTCTAAAGGTGGGAATGATAGTAGAAACTTGCTCAGGAAATTTGGACATTGAAGATGGGCCGATCAATGGGACAGATGCAATTTTCATGCACTTTGATGACAGGAAAAGGATACCGATAATTTGGTTGCAATTCAAAGACAATCAAACTTGAAAACAAGCAAGACTAAGCCATGCACACATCTATGATGATGACACACCTAAAACTTGGATTCCATTGGCTCACATTTAGCATGAATTTCAACTAGGAAAAAACCAACTAAACACAATCACATGTACACAATTTCCAATTCAACCTGCGGCCGCATGAACTATACATCGTTTGCAAGGATTATTAATGGAGTCTCTAGCATTTGACCCATCGTACATAAAAACACACGGGCTGGTCTACACAACACTATCAAGAGTAAAGGATTTTGAAGACCTTCACCTCCTTGAAAATATTGGAAATAAACATGTTAAAGTTGATGTAGACTTGCTCAAAGAGATAAACCACCTTTGAACAGAATCAGCATGGAAAATTGACCAAATTGGCTTCTCCAACTTACATGAGCAACAAAACAACATTCAATCACTAAACATAAGATCAATGTTCTCTCACAAGGAAGACATGTAGAGTAAGCAACGATTCTTTGTCTGCAAGAAACACATGCAAAACATAGTGAAACACATATCATGCAAGGATCTAAACAGGTTGCAATAGAAGATGTTGTAGGTATTGCAACGTGTTACAAATAAGAACTCAAACTTCTAGAAAACACTTACTACGAGGACGAAGGAGCTCAATGCTTGTTGATAATGTTCGAGAGCAATTCTTCCAAAAAACTCGCTGTAAACCAAAACACGAACTAGAGTACTATTACAAGGCTTGCAACAACTAATCACAAATACTCCATGCAAAATCATCACATACATCACTGGAGATTTTAAAATCGACTTACAAAGAAACACAACTTCAAACTTGCGACAACAGCAATTCATGTTCAATTACGACACGCACCAGCTAATAAAAGCGAATACGACAATCCACACATTGACAATTGACCACAAAAGGATGAATTCAAGAGGAAATAATGGATATGTAGGGATGAACTTTTTTTTTTGGGGGGTCAAACATGCCGACTTTATTACCCACAAAACATTTGAAGTACAAAAATGGGCCAAACTTCATGGGCATAGCCCGTGGCCTATGCTACATGCAGCCATCTCTTTCACCGTCTTGAAAGACCAAGATGTCCTAGATCATACTAGCCAGCCTCTTTAGGTACTCTCCTAGCAGTGAATCATACTTCTCTCAACTAGCGTACTAGCATTTGACAGATTGGTCTTTGTCATATGAACCATCATGGCATCTTTATATCCCAGTGTGTTACATGCAATCGCAAACCGATTTCTCACTATCCATACTGTATTAATCACCATAGCACGAATCTAGGGCCAACACACGGTGAGTGTTGAAGTGAACGGGGTACATATCTTTGAGCAATACCGACTTCGAGTGAGAAATGTGGACATGAATTCCAGAGCTTGGTACTGGTGCTTCCACGGATGGATATGGAGGGACGATCTAGTGGTGTGATGATTCGAGTGTGTGACACTATTAAGTGTGATGATTCGAGCAATACCGTCTTCCAGTTAGATCCGAACTGAAATGAGGACAGTAATCCACACCTTGGTACTCATGCTTCCACTCATAGATACCAAAGGACGTTAAACAACAGTGTGATATGGAGAGACTACCCATGCAAATTCCAAAAGGGTAGGGAGGATGAATAAAATGAATGTTGTTGTAATGTGTGAGAGGATGTGTAAAAACGCTTTTTTTTTTTGGTTTGTGTAAGGTATAAGCAAAGCAATCGAGTCCTCTTCGTCCTTCTTTTGCTTCTTTTTTGTTTGCTTCCTCTTTGCCCAATTCAGGGAGCTCATTCTCCCTGCTTCATTTTGAGCATCAAACACACGTTTCCCCTTTCATCTTTCCCGCTGCTCCGATTCGAAGCCCGCCTCGTACTTTCGGGAGATTCACGCTTCCTTCTCATCCCTTCTTCGGCTCTTAGATTGCTTGGTTTTTTTTTTTTGGCAACGGGCGGCGGGGCGGGGGAGATTCGAAGAATTGCCATCTCCTTGAGCTTTTCGTTTCTCGGACATGGAAGATTGGTAGCAACCTTTGCGTGGCAACGCGAATGCAGACGACGCGATCAATGAAAACTGCAAATTTGATTCTGGAAGATTGTTGTCGGTGCGGTGGTTTTGTGGAACGCGCTTCTTCGGGCGCATTTCTCAAAACAAGAGCGGCTGTTGATGAAGGATTTATAACCTTTTTTGCCGATCAAAACACGGTGGGAGAGGACCGCGGTGCTGCCGTTTGACCTAGTACATTCTTATCTGAACGGTTTTCTTCGCAAATCTCCATCCTTGAAGAATTGCAGACGAGGTTCAGGCGACACGAGCGCACTTGCAAGGCTTGTTTCTGGATGATGGTGTTGATGATCGATGCCGCTGTTTCTTAGCATCTGTGGAGCAATTGGATAGCTTTGCACGGCCAAAAGACATTTTGAATTGAATCATCATGGCCACGGTACGGTTGAAAAGATTAACAGCTCGGCGGGCTGCAATGGAGAGTGTAAGTGCAGCCGACGTTTTGAGAACCGTATCAACTGGTTGGAAGCCTTTTCTGATGCCACTCTCTTCGTCTACCGGCAGTGGCAGCGGCAATCCTACTGCGCCTAATGGGCCTTCGCTCTCCATTCCTTCTTTAGGGAAAGCTGCAAGATTGGACTTAATGTCTTCGAGTGGCAACATAGACTTTGTAGGTGCCCTGGACTCCGCCCGGATCTTGGATGTTAGAAATATACAAAAGGATGGTTTTGAGAGGGAGAGACTGGACGCAGAAGATAAATGGGGCCGTGTCAGGTGCCCTTCGTGTGATATGCAATTAATGTTTCCTTTCTCGCCATTTCTTCTACTTCCTGGCTCAAGTTCTCGAAGAGCTTCTTTTCTGCATAGAAGGTTTATTTGCCCTTATTGTAAGCCTGCGTTCTCTCCTGGCGCACCATCCCTCTCCTCCTACCTGCCCAAGAGCATAGAGGCTCCTCGACGAGGTGGCCTGGACCGTGCAAGGGCCTTGCTCGTGGTTGATCGGTCTGAAAATTTTGCAATTGCGGTAAGGAAGGATTCAGATTTTCAAGCTTTTACTCGGAATGTTGCTAGAAGTTACGAGGATAACCGTTGGCATTGGCAGCAGATTGGTGGAGGATCTCCTCCGCCTGCGGTTGCGGTTCAGCAGGCTCCCAACCCTCCGTTTGCACCAGGTACTAACTTCATACGTGCCCATCCTGGACCTGGCGGATCAAGTGGCTCTGGCGGTTCTAAGGATGGGTGGGGTGGATCTAACCTCGGAAAAGACCTCCCCACTCCTAAAGAAATCTGTGCGGGCCTTGACAAGTTTGTGATTGGACAGGAGCGAGCAAAAAAGGTGATCCCCTACCTTGTTAATTGCTTTATTTTTGTTCTCCACCAGTTATGCATAGCACACAATATGGCAAATGCGAACATAAAAGTTTCTCATGACGTTTCAAATAAGTCAGCATATAATTGCTTTGCTTCCCATTCTTACACGCTCTGCCCCTCTCCACATTCCCCCGCTTCCCCCCTGCTCTCTATTTGCTCCCTCCTGGCCTCTCTGTGTGTTCATCTTGTATTTCAGTCTTGGAAAAGGATATCTGTAGCATAAAGTTAAATGAACGTCTTTGTGGGTGTTTTGTATGGCTTATTCCTCTTCTTCAGCTTATTCAATGATTACTGAATGACTACCTTCGTCAGTACTGTCTGAAATTTTCACTGATGTTGTATTGGTTATCCTGTTAGTCTAATGGGTAAAAGTTGCTAAGGCTTTTGCTCTAATGCTTGCAGTGGTCGATTTCTCTTCCTTTCTTGCTGTAGCTATTGCACATGCATTAACCTTTATGGCTGTGTCCCGAAAACTTTACTTTGGATCCAAATAAACTTACAAGTCTTGTTCAAAGACATAGATTGCATATTGATGTTATATAGATGAGATGCTAGTACACTACCTTCACTTATTGTATTTGAATTTATTCTGAATATTTGGGTTTTTCGTTTTCCTATTGCAGGTTCTGTCGGTTGCTGTGTATAACCATTATAAACGTATCTATTATGAGTCGTTGTCAAAAAACAGCTTCAAATCTGATGGGTAAAATGCTCCTTGCATGCTTCTTGTCTTCTGTTTTTTAGTGGTGCAGCTCAATTCACCTTTCTTGCTTGCTTGGATTCTCAAGTATGGTATAATGAGATAACAGGGTAAGTGGGTTAGCTGCAAGCCTTTCCGATGAAGAAGATGAAGATGGGGATCTTGTAGAGCTTGAAAAAAGTAATGTGCTTCTAATGGGTCCCACTGGGTCTGGTGAGAGCCTTGGGCACCTCTTACTTTCAGTGTTGATCATGTGCAAAGTGGCTCTATTTCCAGAGGTCTATTTGGCACCAAGGTGACACTCAAGTTGTTATTCATTATTTGAAGTCACTGTCTCTTTCACAGGGAAAACTTTGTTGGCAAAGACTTTGGCCAAGTTTGTTAATGTGCCTTTTGTTATTGCTGATGCCACAACACTAACACAGGTTCTCATATCCCTCCTTTCAGTATAAATATTTGGCTTTGGAGATTACGTGATCATTCTGATGAAGATTCATTTTCACAGTAGCGTTTGCACCATGTTCAATTACATCACACATGCACGTGAATATCCACATATTAGATCCTGTAGTAAACAGCAGTTTATGGTGTTTCCTTTCAGGCAGGATATGTAGGTGAAGATGTGGAATCCATCTTGTACAAATTACTCATGGTAATGCCATTGTACAAAGAGTCCTTTTTGAGTGCTTTGTTGTTTGCCCTTTTTCATCCAGTCATGAAAAGAGTACTGCTCCTTTTTGGTTTGTTAGTTTGTCAATGGCTGGTTGATGTTGCATCACATTTAAAATTAGGTCATCAATTTTAAAACGTTTGTTCTACTTAACCCTTTGTGAATGATGTTTAACTTTGTAAGTGCAATGTGAACAGGCTGCTGAATTCAATGTCTCAGCTGCCCAACAAGGCATTGTATACATCGATGAAGTTGATAAAATTACAAAGAAGGTAAGGCAATGTGGGATTTTGTGATGAGTGCCAAGCTAATCAGTATATCCATATTTTATTTGATAAAACAGGGACACACCAAGTGCTGTAAGTGACACTCATAGCGTTGGTTGCCTGGATGGTATATGCGTCCTTTTGCCATCCAGGCATATTTGACACATAAATGGCAAATCTACACATCATCTATACACCAAACACCATTCCCCCCAAGCTTTTTCAACTAAATATCTACTTCCCAGACTGCGTTTAGAGAGCAAAGGTCAACTTGATTGCTTTCTGTTCTAAATTAATGCCAAAATAATGAACGAACTGAGAACAAAAGCCAGATCCAACTGAGCTCACAGCACCAGAAAATGCATGTTACTTTATAAGATTGTAACAAGTCCAATCTTACAGATTGGGTAGCATCAAGAAGCAAGCATGACCTGGAGTGCTTTGGTGTGGAGCCTCCTTGCTTTGGCGACCTGACAGCATGATCTTTTACCCATTTGTTCATTTCTGCTCTAGAACCATGCTGGAATGATGGTGTTGTAGTTCTTTGCTTGCTCTTGCCTCCTTTGAATATGGGAACTATGTTATTGGTTTGCCATTCTTCTTCAATTGCCTTGTTTGTGATTAGGCCTAGGGGTCCTGGTGCTTGTCTATTGGCTAGTTTCTTTAACGTTCTCAATGTTCTTATGCCACTATGGTCACAATACTCGTGTTAGTGAAAGGTGTTTGCATGTCCACATTCTCTGTCTCATCCCTTTCGTGGAGCTCTTAATGACCTTGATGTGTTGCTCACCTTCTGTGACAACCCGTGTGGTGGGCACTCTAGCTGTAACTCTTTCCTACAAAGCCATGACTGCCCAACGTTGTGTGTAATATCCAAAGCTCAGACCACGACACAAAATCAAGGAATTCCACAAAGCAGCAATAAACTCTCTGCCTCTAGTGATGGGCCTTCTCTATGAGGGCTCTAAGAGTGAAGATGTGATCTAGTGTGGATTGATCTTGTCTGAAACGTGCCTGACTACTTGCTTGCATGCCTTCGCTCTCAATGTGCTAACTGACGTGTATCTCAGGGGCTGACCGATAAACCTTTTCATCAAATGGTCATCCAGAATAGTTTGGTAGTTACATGCAATGTTGGTGTTTTTGGTCCAGGAAGTAGAAATGTCATTGTAGAAGGCTTCCTTAAACAATTTAGCTAGGATTGGAGCAAGTATTCACCAACGTGGTCTAGGAGTTCTGCTTAGAGGCCCTTATGATAACTCTGGTTTGCCATTCTGTAACTTCTTGATAGCCTGGTTTAGATGGTGCCCTGGTGAAGAGGGTGGAGGTGGTGTGGGTGAGGGATCTCTTCTAAGTTGGATATGCGCTGGTGAGGAATGTCTTTAAGTGTGTCCGCATAAGCTTTCCAAAGGCTAGGGTTCTTGATAGGACAACGTGAAGCTCTTCCATAATTCTTTGGAGTTAGTAATATACAAGACACTTATGAGCCCTTTTTCATGATGAAAAGAAAATGTATCAAGGCACTTCCTCATGGGACTGCACCAAACCCAAATCAGAAAGCTCATGGGGAGGGGAAACGATCACAAAGAGGGGGAAGAACAAGTCTCAGGGTCATGGAGGGGAAAGTAATACCAAATCATAAGTGAGTGAGTCAACCCTTCACCCTTATAGAAGACA
The DNA here is from genome assembly GCF_047967505.1 of Dipteris shenzhenensis. Taxonomy (NCBI): domain Eukaryota; kingdom Viridiplantae; phylum Streptophyta; class Polypodiopsida; order Gleicheniales; family Dipteridaceae; genus Dipteris; species Dipteris shenzhenensis. The sequence continues at coordinate 16,581,968 of NC_141604.1, forward strand.
TTGTTGGTAGTTCGTTTATTAGTATGTATCTTCATACATGTGACATACTCATCCTTTTGGACACTCTATATGCAGATGAAGTCTAGCTTTTGAAAGTTTGTGGCTCAATTTTGTTAAGAGAAGATGTGATTGTTTTATGTTGTGTTTAGGCTGAAAGTATGTTTGTTTGTGTTTAGGCTGAAAGCTTGAACATTGGCCGAGATGTCTCTGGAGAAGGTGTACAGCAAGCCTTACTAAAAATGCTGGAGGGCACTGTGAGTTATGCTTATGCTTTGAGTTGGTTTCTGAGAGTCGTGGCTTCTATCTCTAATTGAAACCAAAAACATGGGCAGCAATGATGGTAAAAATATGCGAATGTCTGTGTCTGTAGGATACCTGTGTTTGTCGGCATTGACTTTTGATTTAATGATTACTTCTGCTGAGTAATTATACATAAAGATACAAGCACTCAGCACATCGAGGAAGTGACAGAATACAAGCAATGAAATAAGACTCACTACTACTATTTCATTGACTAGTTGTGGCATAACGCTTATGAGTGGTTGTTATTTGTCTACACTGATATGGAGACCTTTGTTTTCGATCTTGCTCATGCATTATCATGCATTTGCTTGGATTATACAGATTGCTTAAATATTGTAGCAATAATGTGGGCCAGGGTTGGGAATGCTAGAACAGATTTCATTAGTTTAGAGGTAACGATGGACACTATTATGAAACTGTGTAATTAGCTTGAATGTCTGATTGTCAGGCTTGTGCTACAACTCTTGGCCTATGCTTTTCGAGCACAGTTGCTACCTTCTCTTGTCATGTGCAACCTCTTAGGTCGTTGGCAAACTCCCCGCCTTCTCCTCTCCCCCCCCCCCCCTTTCACCCGCGGACCTGCCCCCCACCCGCACACAGTATGTACAGCTATTGACACTTGCCCGCACATAGGATGACCTTTGTGAGATTATCTCCAGAGGCAGGAAAGTAGCACCAGTTGGAGGTACTGCCCACTTAGAGAATCTATGTTTCATGTTTGCATAGCATAGGTGTGCAGACTCATCAATTGACAATGAACCAGCCAGATAGAGAAACCACCAAAATAATATATTTCCGTCCAAAGCTATGGACACAATACAAAAGAGAGAGATCCAGAGTCCCACCAATGGTGTGGTCCTCTGATCTTACCACAAGGTACTCCTCCTATTTGCTGGCTATCTCTAGACTCGAGCTCGCGTGCTCCACCTCAAGCATCTGCAGACTTTCCGTCCAGAATGATCTTCTCAACCTTGCTGCCCTGTGTGTCAGCCTAGGTGGGCAACCCTCTGTGAGCTAAGTCTGCAGCTCCTCAGCCCAGTTCACCTCCCTTTCGTAGGCCCAACTGGTGCTGCTCTGCTGCTCCTTCCTGCTCCCTGAAGTGCTGCTCCAGAAGATATGAAATTAGGCCACAAGGCCTGCCTTTTATAGGCCCAAGGGCCTGCCCAAAAAAAACCGACCAGCAGCATCATTCTGGCCAGCCCAAACAGGCCGACCAGTCTGCTGGAAAACCGCCCTTAAAGGGCTCTCATTTCAAGGGCCCTTGGCCCACAACACTAGGGCTTTGGCCATCCTTTCAAGGCAAGGGCCCCGCCCTATATAAAGGTAGGTCCCTGCCTACTAGCAGCCTCCTTTGCTGCTCCACCATGCCTCCATGTGGCCGACCTGGTATGCTGGTCTGCCCCGCCCTTCTGCGTCATCTGCCGTGCCAGACAGCCCGCCAGGAAGGCGCCTCCAGTCTGCCCTTGCCGCCACGTGTGCACCTCTTTTGTAGGCTCATGACCTGCCTTTTGCCAGCGCCTTTTGGCCTTCCATGATGCTCCTCTGTCAGCCTGCTGTCAAGGAAAAGGAGGACCATCTCAAGCGGGTTTCAAGCCCAAGCATTCAACAAGATCAAAATATGAGCTGCACAGAGGGAGTCAAGAACAACAGAAAATCAATTTACTGCCTTTGACACCTTACCCCACAAAAAATTATGGGAAAGGATTGGACAGCTGCAAATGCCTCAAGAAGTTTGTGAAGCCATGGTCAGATTATATTAGAAGACCTTGTTAGAATTGGCAAAGCCATTAGTAGATGGGTCAAACTCTAAGGAGAAGATAATCATAAGCAGTGACATAGAAATTAAATAAGGCTGTCTCCTCTAGTCAACTCTCTTCGGTTCATTCAGAGATGAATTAGAAGATTTAATGCGAGCACACATGGTGGAGAGGGAGCACAAATTGGGGATATGCCTTACTCATACTCGTATGTAGATGATATAGTTCTTTTTGCAGAAGACAAAAAGGATATGCAAACACACCTGCATGCATTAAATAAATTCTGCTAAGTCAGGGATGCAAGTCAAAATTGCAAAGACGAAGGTCATGGTAATGGGGACAAGAAACAAGCAAATGTCCTTTACATTCAAAGTGGAAACCTACAAATACGTGGGGCTTGAGTCAAGTGGAGGGAGGTTTGAAAGCATTCAAACAGTGATTCTTTATGGATGCCCAGCCTGGGCACCTAGATTCTCTGTAAAATATTGTTGAAATAGAAACAATTTACAAAAGGTTTCTCATAGGAGTGCAAACCGCCTACCCCATCATGCTAGGAGAGACATGAATGATACCCCTCCAAGGGGAAGCCTTGTGTCAGTACGCTTACAAGGTAGAGAAGATGGACGCAAGCAGACTCCTTCACAAAGCCATGGAGGCAACACAAAATACAGGATGGCACAGAGAGCGGCTCAAGTGTATGGAGCAATGGTGGCTACACTCTGTGAAGGGAAAATTCGAGAGCTACTCGTGCAGAAAATGTTGCAGTAATTATGGCAAGAACAGTGAAATTTACAAGCAAGAGATCAATTTAATGAGAAGTTTGAAATGCAAGAATAGCTCGCAGGAGATATCTCAATGTTTAAAGGGCATATAAGCTACAGGATAAGAACGAGCTCCACGATTGTGAGATGGAAAAAGACATGGACTAGACCAATATTTTCGAGGGAGGTGAGAATGCGTAAAAGCTCACCAATCGGGGAAATGTAAAATGAAGAGCATACCTCTTGCACTGTAAAGCATACATGCATATCAGGAAAAGGTAAGGGAAAAGTAATTCAGCAATGTCCTCAGCCTAAGAGCCCTTATGACTCAACCAGCCAAGCAATTGGGTGCATATCTGAAGGAAATTTTGGGACACCACAACAAATTTCTGGACGTTGTTGATGGGTTGGCCAAGCACGTACCAAGGAATTTTTGGAAAACGTATCAAATTAAAGAGCTACTATTGTTTTGATTGTTGTTTCTAGTCCCATAGATTTTTGTAGGGTTGCAAGCGGACTTTAATACAATCATATCATTGTGAAAGTATTGCACATGAGAGAGAGAGAGAGAGAGAGAGAGAGAGAGAGAGATTGCCATCTTCGGGAGGCCTTGTAGGCCTATGAGACAAATTACAATCAAAGAGTGACTCATACAAGCAACTGTGGGCTGAGGCAAGGGGCTCGCTAAGGCCCCGGCCGAGTGCTATGCCAGTAATCTCAAAAACCTCACAAACTCTTACACTCAAAACTAGTGCTCTAAAAATATGTATCCAGGTGTCATGGTGGCTCTCCGATGTGATGCAAAGATGCCTTGTATCTTTGTCTGTCAAGTTGTCTCTCGCTGTAGCGGGGGTCTGGTCTCCGTGATCTCTATATCTACCATGTCAATAGTGACACCCCAGCTCAGACGGTTCCCTCTGAGGAGGGCTGAGGTTGGCTGGACCTCCATCATGTATGCTCTGGTCATCCTTTTCATCGTGCTAGGTCTCTACGTCTGTGGCTCAACTGCTCACTTCGTCTCTTCCCACTGCTCCCATGTTGGCTTTCTCCTCCTCCTCTTCTCCACTATGTCTTGGGCCTCACTCAAATGCATAGAAATCTGTGACATGTCAATGTGTTTGATCTATCTTTGTCTCCTGTGGCGCTCACCTCCTGCTGTTTGATCTGTTGCAATAGACTCACTCTATGGCCCCGTATCTCCATTAGATCTCTAGAGGCCAACACAAACCTGGTCATGAAAGTGGATCAACCGTAAGAGTGGCCCAAAACCCTGCCCCTTCTGAAAGAGGCAAAGATACCGTCCTCGAATCTGATAGTAGACTAGGCAAGTACATAGAAAGTGCTCCTCTGCTAGTGTGCATAACTTGCAGATCCACTGCTCTCTAGGCGTGGCCGAACCCCAGTTAGCCTCAAATAGGCCACCAACGAGCTTGAGATTGTTTTGACCCTGGTAAATGCCTTGGTCCCTGCCCCCCAAGCTGACTGGAAACAAGGTGTACCTACTCCTCTCTTTGGATGGGCACACCGACAAAGAAGCCCTCTCTCACTACACATGAGATACCATAAACTAACAATCACATCATCTCTCTCTCTCTCTCTCTCTCTCTCTCTCTTTGTGCGTCCGTCGTAGGCCTGCAACGCTTCTCTCTCTGCGTCTGTCGTAGGTTGTTCTCTCTCTCTCTAGTCCGTCGTAGGTCTCTCTCTGTGTCCGTCGTAGGTCGCAGTAGGTCTGGCGTAGCTCCCCATCGTTCATCGTTGTAGCAATCCGTCGTAGGTCGTAGCTTCCTTCTCCCGTCGTGCCATCCATCCCGTCGTTTCTTCCCGCCAGCCCACACTCCCATCGTCCATCCCGTCGTCGCTTTCATCGTCACCCCGCCCACCTTCTCGCCTAGCTGCCGGCTGCTGGTACCCGTGGCGCTCATCCTGGTGCTGCTGCTTTCTGTGACACCCCCCTTGCACGCGGTGCTTTTCTGCTGACTGGGCTGCTGGTGCCCGCATGCACCCTACATGCGTGGCGCCCTCGACGGCTGCTGCTGCTAGTGGTGGCCGTGCCTTTTGTGCGCCCCGCTGCCGTTTGCATGCTACAGCTCCGCCATGGAGCTGGTGCTTCTACGCCCCCACATGGAGCTGGTACGGGCTAAGCGACAGCCCTGCAGTCCCCTCGGCTGCTAGGAACAGCCCTCGACAGCCTACATCGACTTACCTCTCCCCCTCCCTCCACACAACCCCCCTGGGTCTGCTACAACTCTGCTTGTCCCTGCATACACAGACCAGCCTGTCAGCTTTGCTCAAGAAAAGGGGTGAAAATGTCTCTATTTCTGCACTGCCACACATAGGTCTCGTAAGTTAGAAAAATCTACTGCATATTCACAGTTAGCAGTGATACCATGCCTACAAGAGCGGGAGCAGAAGACACATGGGGAAAACAAGCTTTGGAGACAGCTATGGCATCCCTGTCAGTAGGGATAGCACGTAAAGGTACCACATATGTACTCACATGCCTCTGTAGGCCATCTCCTGGTGGTTCTAGTGATGCCCTATAGGCCATGGTATGTGCCTTGTAGGCATAAATATAGGCACTTGTAGTGTTAGTGCCTTTTAGGCCACATAGGACACTTAGTCCTAGGTCTAGGTACAAGTACCTTGTACTCTTTCTTTTTTACTATCCTAGTTGACGTGACGGTAGACTCGTGCGACTCTTTGTACCTTGCTCTCTCTCTCTCTTTTGCCTATCGATCCTACAGTGGTATCAGAGCCACGTTTTGACTCGTCTCCTGCTCCTAGATTTGCACTAGCTCTCCTCAGCTTACCTACTTCTCCATTCGTATAGTTTGTACGACTGTACGGACGCCCGTACACACAGTCCGCACACAATACGCCTGCCGTACAAACTGCTTCGCACTAAGTTCCGTACTGCATTTCATACCTGCGTTGTCGTACAGACGTACACTGTGCTCCGTACAGTTGTACCTGCGTCGTTGTACAGTCACGTGTGAAGATCTGCCGTACAAAGTTGGAGACTACCCGTGATTCCATACACCAAGCTTCGGTATAGAAGTACTGCGTCGTACATCTTCCGTACAGCGTACAGGTCTCGTACTTGCTCCATACAGCTTTCGTATAGTCGTACATGCTGCTTCGTACTTTTTGTATAGTCTCGTACTTGCTCTGTCCGTACAGCTCGTACCTTACAGGACATTCTCAAAATTTGGGGCTTTGGGGGGCTTTTGCTGTCCTTACCTTCCTTTCACTGTTTGAAGTCTTATCAAGCTATTTCAACAGTTTGGAAAGCCTACCTCTTGAGGTCTATACATTGGGACAGTTGCACTTTTGTAGTCACCTTGTGGACAACAAGTCCTAATTTTGCAGTTGCAAGCCTTGAGGCTCCCTTTTGGGATTTGGTCTGCAATTTCTTGTTTGATTGCAATACATTGGGTCAGATTGGAGGACATTGAATCACTTTTGCAGGACATTGAGTCTTTTCTGCAGGACATTGAGTCATATTTTTATACATTGGGTCACATTTGCAAAAATCTCAGCAAAATTTGGGGCTCTTCTGCATTTGCCCTCTTTTTTGCCTATTTGCCCTCATTAAATTTGGGGCTTTTGCCAGATTTGCTGTTTTTGCAGTGAACATTGCCTGCCACAGTCACATTTGGGTCAGATCTGCATTTGCCCTTTGTTTTGGGTTGGGAATTTGCAGATATTTGCTGTCATTTTTGGACAGCCAGCTTTTTGCAGTGATAGCCTTGAGGCTTTTGGGTTTTTAGGTCTCTTTCAGGGTATCGCATTTGCTATGGCTGGGAACAATCAAGATCTATTTGGCGTTCTTCGTGAAGATGATAGGTTGGATGGCACCAACTATCCGATGTGGTCTTATCTCATGAAACATATTCTTGTTGCAAAGCATTTGTGGAATATTGTTTTTGGGGTTGATCTGAGGCCAGCCAATGCTACAGTGGTTGCCTCTACTGCTGGTCCCTCTGCAGGGGGTACTCCTCCTGATGCCTCATCTTCTAGCACTCCTGCTACTACTCTTCCAACTCAGGAACAGTCAAGATGGGATGCAAGAGATGCAAATGCACATTCATGTATTGCTTTATCATGCAAGAGAATCATTATTCCACACATCCGGTTTTGCAGGACAGCAAAGGATGCTTGTGATAAATTGGCTTCTCCCTATCAAATTCGCAATGAGGCACGTGTTGCATATTTGAGAAGGCAATTACAGGAAGTCAGCATGAATGAAGGTGACTATATGGATGCATACCTGACAAAGGTCAAGGACCTCATGGAACAACTTGCCAACATTGATGAGGTGGTGCCAAATTCACAGCTTGTTAGTACCACATGGAATGGACTGCCAGATACATATCAAGGGTTTGCTACAACCCTTCGATTAGTGGCCATGGGTAATCCAGACCACTATTCTTTTGATCATCTAGTTACTTTGCTTTTGCAAGAAGAGCAAGTAGAGCTAATAGACAAGCCATTATTCCTGATCATGCATTTGTTTCACAATAGACAGGAAGAGGCAAGGCTTCCAAGCCTATGGGCAAGTCAAAATCTACGCATAGTAGCTGCAATTCCTCCCATGCATCTAAAAATACAGCAGATAAGTCAAAGAAGAAAAGATGCAACTATTGTCGCAAGCGTGGACATGACATTTCAGAATGCAGGAAGCGCATTGCTTCGGAGAAAAAGAAAGCAGGATTGACAGTTAATGCCTCTCATGCTATTGAATCCAATGAGCCAAAAGATGCTTCACATGCACATGCTCTTCAAGATGATTGGGCATGGGCTGTCCATTTCTCATTTGATCCCTCTAAAGCTGATGCATTCTTTACTGCTAATGATGCTCAGTCCTGGTACTTTGATAGTGGTGCTTCCAAGCATGTCACATCTTGCAGACAGTTGTTCATTCTTTAGCTGATGCACCTCGAGGGGGCACTGTCACATGTGCTAATAATGCTTCATATGCTGTCAAAGGAATTGGAGATGTGCAGCTCACATCCATTTCAAGCCATCCTGTCACTCTGACAAATGTTCTTTTTGTGCCTGGAATTGAAGTCAACTTGATTTCAATTTCAGCAATTGCCACTTCAGGTTTCAGAGTTATTTTTGATGGCTACAGATGCCTAGTTTATGATCTTCGTGATGACAATGCCATAGTTCTCACTGGCACTTTGCAAAAGGGACTTTATCACCTTGATCACCACTCAGCTGCACTTTCTATTGAAGCATTTGCTATTTCAGATTCACAGCTTGTTGAAACTCATCTTTGGCATGAGAGAACGGGCCATCAATTATAGAGCTCTTGCAAAGCTACATTCACAGCAGATGGCAATGATGTACCTCAAACTCACACAGTTTCCAAACATGTGTGTGAGGGTTGTATGCATCGATTTCCTTTTCAAAAGAATTGTCCAAAACTCTCACAAAGGAAATTGCAGCTAGTGCATAGTGATGTCTGTGGCCCAATGAGGACAAATGCCATTGGGGGGTACAAGTATTTCATGACTCTCATTGATGATTTCACAAGATATTGCTGGATATATCCTTTAAAAGCCAAATCTGAAGTTTTCTCATACTTTCAGAGGTGGCTGAATATGATTGAGAATGAATCAGGATGCAAGCTTGTCACCCTCAACACAGATAGGGGGGGAGAGTATATGTCAAAGGAGTTTTATGCATTTCTGTCTTCACTCATGTACTACTCCTTACACTCCTCAGCAGAATCCTGTGTCTGAAAGGAAAAACAGGTCCACAATGGAGATGGCCATATGCATGCTTAAGGCCAAGTCTTTGCCCAATAAATTTTGGTTTGATGCAGTGATGTGTGCCAACTATGTGCTGAATAGATCACCTACATGGGCATTGAAGACTGTTACACCTTATGAAGCATGGAAAGGCAGGAAGCCTTCACTTTCACACATGAGAGTTTTTGGGTCTCTTGCATATGTTCTTGTACCATCTCAGCTGAGACATAAGCTTGATGACAATGCAATCAAATGCATATTTATTGGGTACAGCCAGGAGAGCAGAGGGTATCGGTTATACCAACCAAATACTGGGAAGATTATTGTCAGTAGAGATGTAATCTTTGCTGAACATTCAGCTTCTCCTCTTGTGGACTGCAAAGCTAAGCCAGATGTTGACATGTTTGATACCTTTGAATCTTGGTTACCTCTGCCATCCTCAGAAGAGAACTTTGACCAGCAACATGAGCCTCCTGCCGGCCCTCCACCAAGCAATAATCAGCCACTACCTCATGCTGATTTGTAGGTTTCTCTTCCGGCACAAAATGATCCCACTATTCATGATGCAGTCATTGAAGAAAGAGTTGTCAATAGACAGCAAAGGCAAGTTCCCAGATGGCTTCTTGATACATTGAGGGACAGCAAACAAGATCAGCCTTTTGTTGCCCGGACAAGATTAGGGAATAGACAGCATGGTCACTTTCTTGAGTTTGCACTCCTTGCTACAGCTTGCAATGAAGAGCCTCTGTGCCATAAAGATGCTTTTGACAGCAAAGAGTGGATGGATGCAATGAGAGCTGAGCTACATTCCATTGTTAAAAATGACACATGGGAATTAGTAGATCTCCCTCCCGGCAAGCATGCCATTGGAACCCGGTGGGTCTACAAATTAAAAAGGAAATATGATGGCAGCATAGATCGATACAAAGCCCGTCTTGTTGCAAAAGGGTATGCCCAACAACAAGGCATTGACTTTGAGGAGACATTTGCTCCCACATCCAGGATTACTACCATTAGATGTGTCATTGCCATTGCAGCCCATCATCATTGGCAAGTGCACCAACTTGACATCAAGATTGCTTTTCTTCGTGGGGATCTGCAGGAAGAAGTATATGTCACACAACCTCCTGGCTTTGAGGTTGTTAATTCTGAAAATAAGGTATGCCGGCTTAGAAAAGCCCTTTATGGTTGGAAAGACATGCCAAGAGAGAGCAGAATATGCCCTTTATGGCTAAAATTCATGCACACTTACTATCCCTTGGTTTTCAGAATAGCCCCACAGAACTCACTCTTTATGTCCACGGAAGTGGATCTGATTGTTTAGTGCTGATTTTATATGTGGATGATATGCTCATCACGGGTCCAAATACTCAGCAAATTGCAGCCTTCAAGGCTGATTTGCAGCAGATTTTTGACATGTCAGACATGGGACAGCTCCATTATTATTTGGGCATTCAGTTTGCTCATGTTGAGGGGGGTATCATGATATCTCAGTCCAAGTATATTGGACAGCTCCTTGATCGTTTTCAGTTTGAGGATTGCAAGCCAATCTCTACTCCAGTGGACCCTGGCTTCAAATTCTCAGCTCATGATGGGAGCCCACCATGTGATATCACTCTTTGTCAGCAGGCTGTTGGATGCCTTATTTATCTATGTCACACCAGACCTGACTTACAGTATGTAGTATCTCACCTCAGCAAATTCATGCACATGCCCAGTTCACAGCATTGGCAGGCAGTGAAGAGAGTTTTCAGATATCTCAGAGGCACTTAGGATTTAGCCCTCTTCTATGGTGATCAAGGTTCACTTACCATGCATGCTTACATGGATAGTGACTGGGCAGGATGTTCCGACACCAGAGTGTCACATACGCAGGATGTTCCGACACCAGAGTGTCACATACCGGCAATTGTTTTTTGCGTGGCAATTCATGTATCTCTTGGCTCAGCAAGGAGCAACCATCTAGCTGTGAGGTTGAGTACAGGGCAGTTTTCACCGCTACAGTAGAGTGTGTTTGGCTTCGACAGTTACTTACAGATCTCGGTTTTTGCCAGACATCCTCCACTATTGTCTACACTGACAGCCAGACTGCTTTGGCCATTGCACGTAACCCAGTGTTTCATGCGCGTACCAAGCATATTGAAGTTCACTATCATTATGTTCGGGAGCGGTTGTCAGCAAGAGAGATAGAGTTGTCCTATCTTCCCATAGAGGACAACATAGCAGATATGTTTACAAAGGCACTTCCTCCTCCCAAGTTCGAAGTCTTCCGACATGCTTTACACTTGGTTCCCTTTGTTACATGATCTGACATCCCTTGTTCATTCATAGGTGGCTATATTCTTTTGGATGAACATGTGCAACCATGACTAGCAAATACCAGGTATTCTGAGACGTTTCGAGAGTACTTCAGCCCATCCCATGGAGGGGGGTTTGTAGGCCATCTCTTGGTGGTTCTAGTGATGCCCTATAGGCCATGGTATGTGCCTTGTAGGCATAAATATAGGCACTTGTAGTGTTAGTGCCTTTTAGGCTACATAGGACACTTAGTACTATGTGACACCTAGGACACTTAGTCCTAGGTCTAGGTACAAGTACCTTGTACGCTTTCTTTTTTACTATCCTAGTTGACGTGACGGCAGACTCGTGCGACTCTTTGTACCTTGCTCTCTCTCTCTCTTTTGCCTATCAATCCTACAGCCTCAACAAAATATGCCTCGTGCTGATAGAAAAAATAGATAGCTTGGAGGCCACCAATGTGGCCCTATTGGCTGAGAAAGCGCATGTCGACAAAACACTAGCTGAGATTCGGAAACAAGGTGGGAAGAATGGGAAAAGGAGAGAGCCGAGGTGGAGCACGTGGGCTCGAGTCTAGAGATAGCCGGCAGATAGGAGAACGACCTTGTGGTAAGATCAGAGGACCACACCATTGGTGGGACTCCTGGGCTATTCTATCAGTCTTCCTCTATGCATACCCTTTGTTGGTCGATTTGTAACATGCTATTAGAGCCCAAGTAGGAGGCTCACAGGTGTGGGATCTTGAAGGCAAGGACCTTGCTGAAGGACGACCCTGATTCAGAAGCTCTTGGGAATTGACTTCCACGACTAGAGGACAGTGCCCTTGCGAGGAGGAGGGTGACTCAGGTTCAGTCAGGTGCGTTTAGAGTTCTGGTCTACTGAAGGTTGAGTTTGTTCGACTTTGCTATGTTGTTTAGCAACAGAGATGTCGATCTCTTCAGCCTCTTCAGCCCTTGCTCTCCCTTCCTCCTTCTCGAGATTTCTTTCTTTCACCATCCCTAACTTTGGAGAGTCTGTGACACTGGATGGGACAAACTACCCAATCTAAAAGGTGAAGATTTGGAGTCATTAGTGGTTTGGAAGCTGTGGAAATTAACAACGGGAGTGGAGGCGAAGCCGGAGGATATGGTGGACAGACAGGGGAAGATACTCATGGCAGTAGACGGAGAGGAGTTCGAAGCTTGGGAAGACAGAGATGTCCATCCCATGGCATTGATCATAAGGACTACGGCAGACTCTGTGCATGTTGAATTGTAGATTTGAAAACTCTCTCTCTCACGCACACACACATACACAAACAACCCGGCGCGTACTCGTTTTCGTGTTGGATTTTATGTTTGAGCGAAACAGCTGGATCTGTCGTCTCTACTAGATGAAAATCGATAAAACTTTCGCTGCGTCAAAGACATGAGGCATTTCAAAGAACACGAGCTCAAAGAGAGCCAGTATACGAGGCTGGGACACCACCTTAACCTTCATCAAGTGGTCATGTACCAAATCTCCCTCATCCATATCAAGGTTGTAGAGCTGATGCTGAAGAAGCAAGATCTAGGATGTGCAGGTACAATTGACGAATCCAAGGCGCAACAAGGCAGAGGTTTGGAAGAGGAGGAGATCGCGGGAAGCACCTGGAGAAACGAGAGATTTTCTCTCTACCTCCCGCTCACAGCTCACTCTCCCACCCAAACAGTGCACTGCCCGAATTCCTGCTACAGAGAAATTACATGACGACAATGTTGAGCATCAAGACTTGAAATAGAAGAGAGGAGATGAGTGGGAAGGAGGAGGGTAGGAAAGAGATGAGGATTGTTGATGGTAAGAGGAAGGCGGAGGTTGATGGTGGTGAGAGAGAGAGAGAGAGAGAGAGAGTGCACACACAAGTTTTTGGCTGTAAACACACACACACCATCTTTGTGAAACTACTCTCTCTCTCTCTCTCTCTCTCTCTCTCTCTCTCTCTCTTGATTGTTTTGGTTGAGGCGCTCTCTCTCTCTTTTGATTGTTTCTGTCTTGGGGGTGTGGGTTCAATCCTCTCAAATAACCACTTTGCTACAAAGTAAAAAGCCTCTCTCTCTCTCTCTCTCTCTCTCTCTCTCTCTCTCTCTCTCTCACTCACTCACTTTTGATCCCCCTCTACACTCTCTCTCTCTCTCTCACTTAGTAGAGAGAGAACATGGGTGCATGTAGAGATGTAAGAGAGAGGACTATAATGAGTTCTACTCTCTCTCTCTCTCTCTCACACTTAGTAGAGAGAGAGCATGGGTGTGTGTAGAGATGTAAGAGAGAGCAATACAAGAAGATGGCATGTACGAAACATGATTTTTGGGGCATATGTGATACAGACAGTGCTCTATGGAGTAGAGGGTGGGAGTATATCATCCTCGAAATGGAATGATTTGGAAAAAATGCAGAAATCTTTTATTAGGAGACACCTTGGCATCAAGGCTACTACACCCTACTCTCTGCTGCTTCTAGAGACAGGATGCTTACCCATAGAGTTACATGCTTTAAAGAAGGTACTCAGATACATTACAAAGGTCAAAGGCATGGATGCTGAAAGGTTGCCAAAGAGGGCATGGGCAGAAAGTCAAAAGCCCCAAAAGACAAACAAGAGCAAGATTTTGGCATCTGGATGGGCACTAGATCTGAGAAATTGGTTCAGGAAGTGGGAGGTAGAGGAGTACTTGAACTACTCACCAGAGGAGGTAGATGAAGATGCTTTTCATCGTGACCTGCTGAATGCACTACACAGGAAATGGCAAACAGCTAAAAATAGAGATAAGTTCGAGTACTACTGCACATTTATCAACCCCCAATATTGGCCCACTTATACGGCAGAGGAGTCAGCCACGCAGAAGTACATTTGCACACCTATGGCAATGCATAAGCGGAGGGCTTTGGCTTCACTTCGCACCCAATCACACCAGCTGCAAATTGAAATAGGAGGATGGAAAGACATGCCAAGAGAGAGCAGAATATGCCAATTATGTAACCAGGGTATGCTAGAAACAGAAGGACACATGGTAATGATATGCCCTTACTATGCACACATTAGGAAAAAGTTCAGCTCTCTTTTTGAGGGACATAATAGACTGGCTGATTTGCTACGTAAGGCGTCACCCTCAGCTTTAGGAACATTTGTATCTAAGCTTTTCAAGCACAGAAACTCACCTAGACATAAAGGAAGTTTCTCTTATTACCCTCCCCTTCGAGGGAGGAGTCTTTATGTATGTAAGGTTTTGTATTGTTTCAGGTCCCATAGGCCGATTTTTGGTCTCAGAGGACGATAATATATTCTTCTTCTTCTTCTTCTTCTCTCTCTCTAGAGCCCGTTGTAGTCTTAGCCTGTCGTAGCTCTCTCTCCTCTCTCCTCTTCTCTCCCATCAAGTCTGTCGCTCAGTTCTCAGGCCCGTCGTAGCTCTTCCCCCCGTCATAGCCCGTATGGACGCCTCTCTCGTTGTAGCCTGTCTGCACATCCCGTCGTAGCCTTCCATCTGCACATCCCGTCGTAGACTTCCGTCGTCGCCAATGCCAGCCCTCGCCAACCCTAACCAGCCGCTACCACCAGCCCTAGCCAACCTTGCCATCGTAATACTAGCCGTCGGGGCTACACAGTCCCTGGGGGGGAGGACAACTCTAGGCTGGGAAGAACCCCTGGCCCAGCCTGGGGGTTAATATCAGCAAAGGGGCTTCTCAGCTTACACAGGCCAGCAACATGGAGTTCCCCAAGATGAAGGCCTTTGCTTCGACCCCAAGTAAGCCCTCTTATTCTGATATTGCAGCTTCATCTCCCCTCCCGTACATCTTCTCAAAGACGCCCTCTCCATATGGAAAGACATATCTGCAGCACAGAAAGCTTGTAAGCATGACAAACCCGCAAGAGCACATCTACTATTTACAACAGGAAATACGTGAGCTCAGATGGATCGATGGATCGATAGATCGATAGATAGATGGATGGATAGATCGATAGATGGATGGATGGATGGATCGATGTATGTATGTATGGATGGATGGATGGAGGGATGGATGTATGTATGTATGTATATAGATATGTCTCCACTCTGACTGAGGGGCAAAAGTATGATTGTGTGTTTGTCTTTATGATCCTGAATATCTTTTGTCTCCTTGTACCGTTTGAGATCTCTGGATAATTAGAAAAAAACTCTTCATCCAACCAACCTGCCTCGAACGCGCCTTTGTGAACTTGGTCGAATAAATCCTTTGGTACTGTCTTGAGCCATGGGTGGAGAAGTATTTGCTTGGGTTCTCAAATCTCTCTGTGGTCTACCACCTCTGGTTCCTGATTGCATCCAATGAGGTCCAATGTACTGTTTCAGCCATTGCACATGAAACACTGTGTGCATCTTCTATGACATGGGTAGTTGTAACTGAATGGCGACAGCGTAGACCACATTCATTGATTGGAAATGGACCAAAATTTTGATCTGAGAACGAAGGTCATTTCCTTCCAATCTGCTTGAGTCTCTTCTTCATGATTCCAAGATAGACCTAGTTTCCTTGTAGGAAACCTCATGTTTGTGCTTGTTTGCTGACACTGGTAAGACTTCTGCGCTTCGGCTATCCTTCTTTTCAGTGAACCTATTACTTCATCATAGGTCTCTGTGATTTGATCTGCTCATATACAATTTCTATCGTGCGTTATCAGAGATCTGAATTGACATCCAAAGGCCAAGTCGTATGTAGTGAGATTGGTGCTCGAACTGATTGTGTTTTTCCAAGTTCCCTGCATGAGTGGTAAATTCTCCTCCCAAAGGTTCTGCTGCTCACTCATGTGAGTAGCCTTCAGCAGTATTTGCAACAGCCCCAGCAGCCAGCACAGCAATTGTCATCATTCATCGTTCCAAAATCTTGCATCAAAGTGTGTCAAATTTTCTGGTCCACAGGAGACCCATTGTAATAGATCTCTTTTTGGAGGGTGTCATTCCCTGTGTGGTGTACATGTTCTCCACACTGTACATCATATTCATTGTTCAAAAGCTCTGCAAGGACAGCTGCTTTTACTATTTGGATCAATTTTGCATTCACAAAATGTCTAATATTTTGGAAATATACACGGGGAGTCTTAGTAGTGAAAGTGCAAACTGTATATTATTATCAAAGTGTGACATATAATAGTTGCACAGGCAACTGCCCTTGCAGAGTGACGCTGGTGCATTCATAGCAAAGTTTCTTGCTTGAACATTGAAGCTAATTTCTGTTTCCTATGACATGCGATTTTGGTTGTGTAATCCAATCAGAAGAAGATTGTATCCTAACAAAAGTTTCACTGTTGATTTTTGATAAGATGGTTGCATTTGTGAGTAATAGAGATGATTGAAACACTGGTAGCAGTCATATTGCATTATTTGAGGCTCTGTCCTATTTGAGGCTTGAGTGTAGTTTGGAAGTGATTATGCACCCCATTGAGGGGAATCGACTTAGAGCTTGATTTAATGTGGCAGGTTGTAAATGTCCCTGAGAAAGGTGTACGTAAACATCCAAGGGGAGATTATATCCAGGTAAAGCAACTGTTTGGGGAAGCTCAAGGAAAGCATTCGATTACTTTATGGCTCAGTGCATGCTTCCCATTGTGCATCTGGAGCAGGACTTTTAGCTCATCCTTTGGTTTAGGAATGGACCTATGAATATAGATGTGGACATATCTTTATGTACTTTGCTCTGACATTTTAGTGATATAGTATGCACTTCAAGATATAAATAGTCGATTTATGCTGTACACCGTGGTGAATGTCAGCGTTGATGATGTGTTATGCAGTCCAAGGTATCCATGAGTGTTTTTCATGGTACTAGCAGTTCTGAATATGATTTAAGACTTGCCAGTTATTTTTTAAACTTGTAATGATATGAATTAGTAACCAACCAGAGTTTGTGGTCAAAGGAGAGCAATTGTTGCATCTGATTAGTTTTGCTGGTTGATGCTATTTTTTTCAAGAGTACTCCTGAAGAGGGTGTTTGAAGGCCAACGTTTGATAGGTCTGCGTATATGGAGAAACTTGGATATTTATATCCATACTTGATGATCTGCTTGCAGTTAGGGCATTCAATGATGAAGTGTGCTTTCCAAGTTGCGGCCTGCTGGTATTGCGATAATTCTTTCTATCTTAAATGGTGCGTTGCCCTATCAGCTAGATTTAGATTTAGATGCTCGTTTGGGAGAGACTAAAATGAAATCGTTTAGACTTCACAAGCAGTTGTAGCTTGAATGAAGAGATTTGGACTACTTTTTGATTAGCCTTCTCCTTTAGTGCTAGCCTTCGTCATGGCTGAGTTTGCCCTTCACCTCCGGAGTGCCGACAGAAACTCAGTACGAAGACTTTGTATAAATGGATGCTCAAGTATGTGTGGGTGTGTGGATTTGTATGTGTGAGAGCATACTTTTATACTATGGTCGATGTCATAGTAGCTAGACCCTAGGGTGTTCTCTAACCTAAGGTTTGGATTATCCTATGTTGAGACTAGAGCGAGCATGGATGAGGTTTAGATCCCATGGATGAGAGCTGTCCATGAAAGGAAAAGCTAAAGTAAGCTATTCTGGATAAAGCCAAAGTAAGCTATTCTGGGAAAAGCATGGATTAAAGAAAAAGTAGAGGGCTTTTATGGAAAGTAAAGCTACTTTACGCATGAAGCCTTTAGTTAAGGCTTACTGCTAAAGATAGCCAAGTTAGGCTTATAAATACAAGCCTAGGACTTCGTATCAGACGATCTTGGAGCATCTTGGAGCTGGATGTCTCATGTGGATGTTAAATTGTGAGGGAATTACAGATAAGGAAGGGTCATGTGGTATGGGACGCTGTAACCATGGTTCTTTCCTTTTGGCCACATCTTTATTTCATTTATTGAGATCTCATGTTACTACTCACACGTGTGTATTTTTTCTATGTGAGTTCTAGTTGCAAGATTCTCATCCTGGCCGGGCATCTTCTCCTACCATGTGCACGTGTTCTTCTGCAGCTCAGAGTACTCTCTTTTCATGGCTGATCACCATCCATCCTATCTTTAGAATAGCACTTGTCACCTTCAATGTGACTTCTTCCGGACATCAGAGTTCTTATGGCCTTCAGCGCGATCAATCACATTCAATGTGATGCACTATCTTCAGTATGGTCCTTTGTTACCGTCTTTAGCACAGTCTTTGTCTTTCACTGCCATCTCCAGCATGGCCATGGATGTTCAGTCAGTGTCCATCAGTCACATCCAGTGACAGGATGTCAGAAGCTAGTGCAAGGGGTGGACTTCACGCCAATGAAATTACAAGTCAAATGACTATCCTACCGGATCACCCTCCACCTGGTATTAAATTACCAACATGCCGTATGAAACTGATGACGCTTCGCACATCCACAAGGGTTTTCCATACCCGACCATTCCTTCTAGCACCTTTAATGGCCTTGGGGGTGAAACTTGGTGTGCTAGATTATGATGCTTAGTCAATGAGGAACATATCTAGATCATACAGTCAATGATCTCAGAGCGCAGTTATTGAGTATCTAGCTTTCAAGAGCTAAAAGAGGGCTTCAGTCTAGTAGAATTCTGAGCTGTCTACAGCTAGATATAGATAAATTAAGATTTAGGGTTTTGTTGAGTCCTAGGCCATGGACTAATTAATGATGTGCATGGGTAGATGGGTTTATAATAAAATTAAATTTATTAAATTGATAAAAGTACTCTGGACGCCTAATTTATCCTGCTTCTCTTCCAAGCTTCTTTTCTATTTTTAGCCTTGCTTTTTCCACTAGCTGTCCTATAAATTAAGGGCCAGCCTCCTTTTGGGATTCATTCAGAGCTTGAGCTCCTACTCCTCCCTAGCCTTGCACATCAGCCTCTCCTGCTGTCCATCGCCAATCTCTCAGCCTGCTCCTGCTGCCCATCCATCGACTACCTCTCCTACTTCCCTTCTGCTGTCCATCGCCCATCTCTCAGCCTGCTCCTGGTGCCCATCCATCGCCAACCTCTCTTGCTTCCCTCCTGCTGTCCATCTCTCTCTCTCTCTCTCTCTCTCTCTCTCTCTCTTGGCATTGTTGCTACGAAGTAAAAAACTCCCATCTCCCTCTCTGTATAAGCCATCCTTCCCCACCAAGTTTTGTAAAACCCGCGTGGGTCTTGGTGGTTGAGGCTCTGGTTTGTTTCGTAAGTGTGTGTGTGTTCGATCCCTGCGGATCGCTTCGGATAAGCCAAAATTGGCTTCTTGGCATTGTTGCTACGAAGTAAAAAACTCCCATCTCCCATCTCCGTCGTTCACACAAAACTCTCAATCAGCCCATTAGCTCCGTTCGCCCGTTAGCTCCCGCTCACGCTCTGCTCCACGCTCATGCTCTGCTCCACGCTCATGCTCTGCTCCACGCTCATGCTCTGCTCCATCGCTCCCTCTCTGCTTCACGCTCACGTTCTACTTCATCGCTCACGCTCTGCTCCACGCTCACGTTTTGCTCCACCCCTGTCACCATCGCTCTGCTCTTGCCTGTCACTCGCCCTACGATCTGCCTCGTTGAACCGCATCTCACCTACGCTAGCCTTTCTACCTACCTATGCTAGCCTCTTCGTCTGCCAGTGTGCCTCATTGCCTCCATACGCTAGCCTCTCCGCCCCTATGCTGTCCTCTACGACTCCCTTCGCTAGCCTCTCCGCCTTGCTCTGCTCACGTCGCGTGTCATGTCAAATCCTCCTGCCTCATGTCCGTCACATGCTGCAAGGGGGCTATGCTCTCAGGCCCCCTATTGACGACGTTGCCTCTTGCTTTCCTTCAGAACCTTGGGTCAAGCTAGTTAGTTAGGTTTAGTTACCTTGGTTCAAGTTAGTTAGTTGGGGTTAGGTTAGGCCAACCTAACTAGAGCTAAGTCATGGTTTGGTTAGGTTAGACTAACGTCTTTAGGTCAATGGACTAACTACCTTAGGTGACTTAAGGATCCCCCTCCTGTATTAAAAAAAAAAAAAAAAGACGGCAAGAACAATTTGTTCTCTATCCAATGGGAAAAAGAGGAAGGGGAAAAGATATCGAGAAGGAAAAGGACAAACCTCAGCAGACGCAATCGAAGCTTGAGGATGTCAACATACACCTCAACTGGAGTGGACTTGGAGTGGACAGCCGAGCGATTCATAAAGGGTCATCATCATCATCATCAGGCACAATCACATCTGCTTCGGGTCATCATCATCATCATCATTATTATCATCAGGCACAATCACATCTGCTTCCACAGGAGTTACTTCACTTACATCTACACCCTCACCTGCGTCTAGAGGGCATGCTTCAGCCCTACCACTAAAGCCTACTTCAACTATGCCAATCAAGTCTACAACTTTAGTCACCCCTCCTGTGACAGGCGGCATTTTGGAGTCCTCTTCCTCCACTACTTTGGAGACCCTAGCCGTTCCACCACCCAGGTCACCCCCACAGGAAGTGATGCACCCAAGGCCACTGTTCTCAACCTTCCCATCCCCTCTCCCTCTCAATCAGCCATCGCTCCCTCATACCACTGGGATTACTTAGCCACTAACTCAATCTTCCATCTCCTATCCGATTGTGACCATTGAGACACCCATATCTGTACCTCAGGCATCCGCTCTCCTTACTCAGCTTGCATGACCACCGCCTACTATCTTGCCACACCCTACCACTTTTGTACCTCAACCCTTTCAGTTTCAGCTTGGATAGGGTCTTTTCGATCCCCCAGACAAATGGGAGACTTTACTCGTGGAGGTACATAGTATACGAGCCAAGGAAGTGGAGTTGACCTGCTACACACAGGAGCAGGCCAGATTCACTCAGGACTTGGCGCGGGTGGTTCAGGAGCAGGCTTGTCATATTCAGGAGCAGGCCAGTATCATGCAAGTGCTGAGGAAGGACATCAAGGAGGAGCTCTCCTCTTTACTCGTGGAGGTACATAGTATACGAGCCAAGGAAGTGGAGTTGACCTGCTACACAGAGGAGCAGGCCAAGTTCACTCAGGACTTGGCGCGGGTGGTTCAGGAGCAGGCTCGTCATATTTAGGAGCAGGCTAGTATCATCCAGGTGCTGAGGCAGGACATCAGGGAGGAGCTCTCCTCTCTACTCGTACAGTTATAAGGAGCACACTGGTAGTAGAGGCCCAGATTGCGAGCATGCAATCGATGATTGAGGAGACGTCGAGATGGGTCCATGTGGCAAGACGAGAATCCGCAAGGGCAATCGTTTCGGCTATCCTCGTGGAGCAGCAGTAGAAAGCCAGTAAGGCTCTCAACATCAGAGTTCGTGGGTTCCCACGCACTAAGGCTACGTTGATGAAAGATGCGACGACTTTCATGGCCACTACTCTGGGTGTAGCTGAGCACAGGATCGAGAGGGCATGGAGGGTGGGGAGAGACCCCAACCGAGAGTAGCCCCTGATCATATGATTCCATGACGCTCAGGCACGACTTTCGGCCTTACGATGAAGGTCAGTCTTACAAAATCAGCCAGCAGCGATCTCCATGGATGAGGACTTCACCCCACTACAGGTTGAGGAGAGGCGCTCCTTGTTGCAGCAGCGTAATCAGGCCCGTAAGGAGGGGAAGTGTAGTCCGGGATGGATGACTTCTTACAGGCCCTTGTCCGGTGTCATCCCCCATCCTTTCCCGCATAGAGAGGCTAGGTCTATGAGACTCAGATCTCCGAGACCCTATCTTGCACCATTTGGAACTATAATGGTACCTTATGGTCAGAACTAGGGAACTTCTCAGAATCCTATACAGGTCGCGACATAGTCTTTACACAGAGACACATCAGAGCCTAGAGCGCCCACTACCAGTAGTCAGTGGGTACACATGGGAGTGTGCTTTCAGAGATGAGAGGAGGGACACTGGGGGAGTACGTGGATCAGGAGGAGTAGCAGCTCTCTATAGATCCACCCTTTTGAGAACCATTTCAGTTGAGTAGAGAGATACATATTCCAGGTGGTTTCTTTGGATCTAGATCCGACACGTGGACAATCAGGATCTGTTTGTTGCAGTATGCTACTTGGCTTCCAAGACCTCCCACTTTGCGAGAGACATTCGAGATGAGGCTGAGACATCTCCATTTGCAGCCCTATATAAGTCCATTGTTGATTTCTCGAGCTGCGGAGAAGTCCTCCTAATTGGAGACTTCAACGCGAGGAGAGGCGCCCATTAGGTACCACTCCTTGACTTCAGGGATGATTCCATTCTAATGCTAGACGTTGACCTTGAGGATGCAGGTATGATGTGGGTTTTGGCTGACAGACGAGGGCCAGTCACATCTTAGCAGGCCCTTTTAGACCTTAGCAAGATGCATGATCTCATTATCTATAATGGTCTCGACAGATGGTCCAGCCTCGGGTGGTTTCACATGCTTCCCACATGGGGGAGGTTCTATCGTTGTGGATTACATCATGGGATCCCCTGCCTTCACATCACACATCACCGATTTCAATGTAGCACCTCTTCCTAAAGGGACGGATCACACTTACCTTTTCTTTAGCATTTTCACTCCCTGCCGTTGCACAACACCTTCCACCCCACTGAGTTCTTACTCCACCTATCATGATATACGCTTCGACCGTGACTACTCACTCACTTACTATGGCCGTCTGTACATACTCCTTGGTTACATTGACTTCATTTCCCTATTAGAGGACCGTGCTGCCCTGATAACCCGCTCACTACATGAGGCTTCCCTTCATGCTTTCCCACACACCACTCGCTCCACACGGCCACCACCTCTTGGGATCGTACCCTATAATAATTGGTACTATGAAGCGTGTAAGGCTTTACGCCGTCAGCTCAGCTTTCGAGCGAACCAGAGACGCTACGCGAGTATTATCGATTGGTACGCAGGAAGAAACTAGATTTCGTTTGCTGGAACAAGGAGAAACTACTGAACATTTGTTTAGTAACAACTCTAAGGACTTCTGGCGGAGATTTTTAGAGGGACGATCCCCTCACCACTCACCGACACTCAGGTTTGGTATAACTATGCACACACATTATATGACATCCAAAATCAGCCAGCCCTTGACACCTCACGCATGCCACGTCCCACATCTTGCACCCTCTTCACTACGGGAGGAGTGAAGGATGCTGTAATGAAACTTCATAATGGCTGAGTGAAGGATCATGAGAGGCTATGCACTGAGTTCATTGCATATGGGATTAACCTCCTAGCCCCGATCTTGGCAAAGCTCTTTAATGAAGCTGTTTGTTTGGGGTTTCCATGCACGTGGATTATTAACACTATTTCACCCATCCACAAGGCCGAGGATCCCGTGAGCTCGGAGAATTTCAAGACCATTATGATTGGACATGTTATGTCCAATATCTATGCATCAGTGCTTGACTTCGAGGTTAGCAGATTTGTGGAGTGTCGAGGACTTAGAGCAGCAGGACAGGCTGGGTTCCGGCGTGATCATGGCACCATGGATCACATTCTCACGCTCGGGTGTATCATCGAGGAGGCGAGGGCACGGAAGCATAGGGTTTAATGTTGCTTTGTGGATTTTTGCAAGGCGTTTGACACAGTCACAAGAGCCTGCCTCATACGGCGCCTACAGGTTTTGGGTTATGACTAGGAGATCATTTGGGCTGTCATGGCACTTTACGAGAGAGTCGCAGGTAGGGTCTGAGTAGGGACTGGGTGGACAGACGAGATCATGAGCACTATTGGGGTCAAACAGGGGTGTCCTCGACCCTGTTTGGCCTTTACATAGATGAGCTCGAGACAGTGATGCAGACACTAGGAGGGGATGGTTGCTCTCTTGCTGGCACGTTGATCCAGATATTGCGTTATGCAGATGACGCGGCTCTTCTACTTTCCTCTGCAGAGGGACTCTAGAGACACCTTGATGCACTTCAGTCTTTTTGTGAGTCTCATGATCTGAAGGTCAACCTAGGTAAAACCAAGGTTATGATCTTCAATACATCTCGAGCCATGATGCGCTGGTCATCTGTTGAGATAGTCTCATCATACACGTACCTTGGGGTTGTCTTCTCCGGACCCATCTTCACTATGAGACCCGCGATGCAGGCACGCTTGGGCAAAGGATACGCTTCATTGGCTAGACTAGAGAGGCAGTGCTTACGTTCGCACTTTCAGGATCCACGGACCAAGGGGCTGCTCTTTGACTCCTTGGTCCGCCCAGTGGGAATGTATGGCAGCCCTTGTTGAGGGCCATACTTATCGAATACAGAGTGGGCGTGGGTGGAACGGGTACAGGTTCTCATGCTATCATAGATGATTCGTAGTAAGCCATCCGTTCCTCACCAGATCATTCGGGCTAAGTTTGGGTCATCTCCATTACAACGAGATGCTGCATTTCAGGTTATCACATATCTATACCGAGTCAGAGAGTATGGGAATCACTCTTCCAGAGGCTGCAGGCTGCCGTGGCTAGCATTGTCTTCCTCGATGACACTCTCAGCAGGGGGTGACTAGAGATGTTGGTATGCACGCATAGAGAGATGGTTTGAGGGACTAGGACTCCACATGGACAGACTCCCTCCCTTCCAGTACAGTATGGACGCTCCATTTTTCCCCCTCATGTCAGACCATGTCAACCAGATAATCCGTGAGGATCTCTTACAGCTACACATATTTCGGACTTGGTTGGGGCTGAGTGAACTCCCAGTGAAGCGTGGCTTCTACAGAGATCATTGTTTACATATCATAGAGGAGGGTTTCATTGACCCACCAGGATACACGCAGATCCACTTACCTCACTCTCTGAGGATCTCTATTGGGTAGTTCCAGGTCTCTTCACATAGACTTCGTATCGAGAGCGGCAGAGCAGAGCACCTACCCAGGGAGAGGCGCTTATGCACATTATGTGACATACAGGAGGTTGAGACGGAGGAGCACTTCATCTTCAGGTGTCCCGTTTACTATGAGATCCGAGGGCATTTCTACTGCCTCTTCAAAGATAGCTATGGGGTTTTGTCCCGATTCCTCTCCTACCCAGATCAGAGATGCTTAGCAGGCTTCATTCATGAGGTAGTCAGACACCGCGAGAGGATACTTCAATCATGGAGATAGGAGTAGACCTCTTCCTTGGCAAACCCCTCTCAGAGCTCTATCACAGAGTTCTTTCAGCCGACATGATCGGGACCGAGTGCCAGTGACTCAACGGCTCAAACAAAGGATGGGCGCGTAGATTACACTTGGGGATATTCCCTCCATGTTTCGCGTCGGAGCACGGCTGACAGGGGTTGCTGTAGCCCTTGTTAGGCGTAGATCTATGACCAGGAGACGTCACAGGACCACACCATCGACTGGTTGGCAGCACTCTATCGCTGACTTCATGCTCTAGTGCCTCATCCACCCTTGATGCCTTGATGGTGATGATGATGACGACGATATGACTGATATGTAGTCAACCACCGACATGACTATGTTGTACTCAGTACTTAGGGCTACCATTCTGCATTTTTTTGCATTCTGCATTGGTGTGGATGCTTGTTTAGTAGCTCCACCCTCTCAACTCGCTTCTATCAGGATTTTCACAGTCTCATAGACCCATCGGTCTTTCGAAGACTTTAATAAACTTTCTTTCTTTCTCCATCCATCGCCTATTTCAGCCGCTCCTCCTATTGCTGCACATCACCTATTCCTCCTGCCTCTCTTGCTGCCGTTCATCGCATGATTTCGAGCCGTCCTCATACTGATTTTTCCTGCTGTCTCTTGACCCTATTGCTGCATACTTGAGCACCTTTTTCAGCCTCTCTGCTGCGCGTAAATCTTGATTAAATGAGGTATTCTATTCTGACCAATTGCTTCTTTATTTTTCAGGTTTCGTTTTTTTCATGAAAGCGCTTCAAAAAGTGTTCAAATTTAGTTCCAAGTCCTCTATTTTGATCTTTAGATAGCCATGATTTTATCGTCATTATTTGATAGGTTTCTATCTGACTAAGCTAACCCTAAAGGGTAAACCTTGATTTGTTTATATTCCAAATAAAACCTTAATCGTGGCTCACTTCACTTGGAATCACACATGGGCTGCCCGTTGAACCTCTCGAAGGCTGCAGCCCTACCATTGGGACCGGTTGCATTCCTACATGACTTGCACAAGGTCAATGGACCAATGGTCACCAAGACAACCCGCTACCTTGATCCGTTGCCACTTAGTATCCCCAGGGTCTCGTCTAACTCTGGGTCTCCCTCTTTCTCTGGCGGAAGAAAGCTCCGTAACACATGGTGTAGTGCATTAGGTGGGAAGCGTTGGGGACTTCATACACAGAAAGAATCCTTAGTGGCACCCCTGTGCTAGAAACCTATCTATACCAACTTGGGGGGCTCGGGGATGGCAGCATGTATCTCCAACATCTTGGTGCCCATCCCTCTCAATTGAGAGAGCGCTCTCGCCGTGCCTCCCTCTCTTGAGATAGTCGACTGTATTCCTAAGGAACTAGCTAGCCCACTATCCCACTCTGCCCATCCGATGGCATATGCTGCCCCAGCATGAATTTCTCCTCATCACGGATCTCTGGATGCTAGAGAAGTGGTTGGTGCTGAAACTCTTCACGATGTCAAGGGCTGGCTTGAATGAGTCCACCAAACAAGGGCTGCCAGACCCTATGTAAACTCCTCATCAACGATGACCCCTTCCTTGTGAGGAGGGCCTTTAAGAAAATCCACCGATGAGATAGATACACTGTCCTTTCTTGCGGGGATGTTCATGAGAAGTCGTTACCGAAGCAAGAGCTTTGAGGGCTATGAGACCAAACCATGCTATGGCTTGTCCAACAAGGCTTTGCTTTGTCATGATGCCAAGTCCTTCCTTTGGTTGGTAAGATCACCGTTTGCAATGATCTTGGCCCCATTGTCCTATGAGGGATCATCTGCCTGCAACCAAATTTTTGCTATGGTTGTGTTGAACTTCCTTCCCTGTAGCAATGCATCGGGAATCCACACCCCCTTTGAGGGGGTCCACCAGGACAGGGCTGCTCCTAGTGAAGCACAATCTGGGAGCAATTCGACATCGTCATCCTTGCTAAGATGCACATGGCTTTGTCCACTCCCCCACGTAGAATCTGTGTAGTCTCTCAGGTAGTCCATGTCGGTGCTGGCGGGAGTAGTAGTGGAGGCTACTTGGGAGTCTAGGGAACTCCGCCTCTCGCCAAGGATCACGGCAACTAACCGTGAACATGAACCACTCCCAAGTGCTGCACTATGACGATGGCATCATTCAAAGGAGGCTTCCCCTTGTCAAACTCTAGTTGTTGAAGTCTCCTCTAATAATCCACGTTCCAGGAGGCTCTCAATAAGCCATCTCCAAAAAATGCTCGCTGTTGTGTATAGCGGGTGCATAGACTTTCCGGGTCCCGATCTTGGAGTCTCCCTTCCTCAAACCAATCCACATCACTCATCCTCAAATATGCTCTCCTTGATCAACGGCGGCGGGAGTTTGGTTTAATGAAAATACTAACTTGCCGCCGCTCTTGCCTAGTGATGGAGACCATATCTCCAGCTTTCTCCTTGGGAGGAGATGGCACCGTTTCTGATATCGGAAGCGAAAATAAGATGCTCTTGAATCATGAGAATGTCAACCAATCGTCTCGAAGCATGTGTAACAATCGTGAATTTGGGGACTTCGGTGGGGGTTTGGATGGGGTGTAGCCGTGTTCGTGCCACGACAATTGGATGAATGCCCATCTTCAGGGCCCATTGCATCAGGAAAGAGGTCTAGCCTGCTGCTGCACTGGTTTAGTGCCCAACTTTGTGACGTGGAGCTCCTCCTCGAGCCTGAAATGGATGAATATACAACTGCTAGACTGTCTAGAGAATGCAAGGCTGAAAAGTGGGAATGTGACCATTGCTGATCCACAGCTCTCGAAACAGCAAAACAGCAACTGCTAGACTGTCTCTAGAGAATGCAAGCTGAAAAGTGGCAATGTGACCATTGGTGATCCACAGCTGGGAGTCTTCTGTGCCAGCATCGCATGTATGCAAGACTTCAGACTTGGTGAAATTTCGATTTTGTGAAGTGTAAAATATGGAAATTTAAGAATTGCACTGACAATCAATATATGACTCAAAAGAGATTGCACCACATCATATATTGAAGGCGAGTGACAAGTTAAAAACTTATGTTTGGATGTCAAAGTGTAAAAGATTCTTAAAGGTGATTTTGGTCAAACAAGTACCTTCTTTCACCATACTGTCAATATTTGGTAAAGGTGGAGATAGCTTCTGAAAAAACCCATGTAATACTTATCTTTTACGATGCTGTCAATTTCGGTTGAAATAAAGGCAGCTTCTGAAAAAATCCATTACGTGGGTTAGGGTTGGTTTCTAGGAGTATTTTATGATCATTGCATACTTTGTCCTTAATGTCATGGAAATTAAGTAGTTGCTTCTATTGCAGGTGGATACCAAAGACATTCTTTTTATCTGTGGAGGGGCTTTTGTTGATCTTGAAAAGACTATTGCAGAAAGGTAGAGAAGATGATATGTAGTTATTATGTGGGTTTCAACAGTCAGCACATAATCTTGTAAGTCCTGTGTCAGGCATCTATGCTAAAGCCTTTCTCATTGAATATTTCAGGAGACAAGTCTCTTCAATCGGTTTTGGAGCCCCTGTACGGGCTAACATGAGGACAAATGGTCTCACAGATGCTGCAGTGACATCTTCATTACTTGAATCAGTAGGTCAAGTCTTTATTGGAGGCTCCTGATTGTGTGCCAACTGGCAGTTGTTAGTATAACCAGACAAAGGATTTTTGACATGGTTGGATCGGATTTTTAAAGTCACTAGGACCATATACTTTTTCCAACTTGACATGATCTTGTGATTTTCAACAGGTAGAGAGTAGTGATCTCATTGCATATGGATTGATACCTGAGTTCATTGGGAGGTTCCCTGTCCTTGTTAGTCTGTCTGCCTTGAATGAGGATCAACTAGTGCAGGTATATTTGGAAACCTTGCACCTTTTCTTCCCCTCAAGCTATTTTTTTCCACATAAATGATACTATGCTTAGTCTGACAACATTGATACAATGAAAGGTCTTTAAGCTTATAAGCAAATTCGCAGGTTTTGACAGAGCCCAGGAATGCCCTTGGCAAACAGTATAAGAAGATGTTTGCCATGAACCATGTGAGTTATGGGTCAATTTGTTTTGTTTACTTCTTTAATTTTGTGGCATATGTTTTGCTCCCTTTTTACAGCTGTTTTTGAATATCTCCAGCTCATTTAAGTCTGACATGAAATCTTACGCAATATGACTTTTAAGTTCGGAGTTTTTATACTGCAGGTAAAGCTACATTATACTGAGGGTGCTTTGCGTAAAATAGCTCAGAAGGCCATGGTTAAGAGTACCGGTGCTCGTGGGCTGCGCTCTATTTTAGAACAGCTTCTAATTGAAGCAATGTATGAGGTATAGTTTACAGATGTGTGTGAGCAACAGTAGTGTTCAGCTAATCGGAGAGTTGCGAAACATCCTAGTAAAACCAACATTACTTGTCCAAAATTATCTTCTAAAAATGAGGATTTTCAGGTTCCTGACATCACAAGTGCATCAGAGAGGGTAGATGCTGTTGTGATAGATGAAGAATCTGTGGGGCCTTCAGATGGCCATGGGACTGGTGCAAAGATCTTGCGAGGACATGGTGCTTTTGAGCGTTACCTTTGCCAGGACAGGCAAAAAGAGGGGCAGGTGATAAGACTTACTTCCATCGCATTAGCCAGTTACACGTTGCTCCATACAACATGCATCCTTAAGTATTCCATACTGGTATTGATGATTTTGTTAGCTTATCTTCTTCTCAGTACCGGGGACATGAAACTTTTTTTGAGTTAGCTCACAATGCTCGTAACTTCAGAGTCCTCTGGAGGGTTCTCAGTTTATCTGATCTCATTTGCATTTGTTGTCCTTGGGACATGTCCTTTCTTAGGTTGGTGCAGTATTGTGACTAAGCGGAATAGAGATTGATAAAAGTAGAAGCAAGCATAGAGTTTACCATTATAACTTGTGTCCCAAGAGTAAATCATATACTTTCCTCGTAGGTATATGACACACTATAATAAAACTTATACATACACATGCATTAGGGATGTGTAATTAATTCTGTACGCTCACAGACCAATTTGGGTGGACAACGCCGTTTGTGTTTCAGCATCAAGGAGGAATAAGGAGGACACATGCTAATCGAAGAGCTGGCTTAAGATAGCATGCATAGATTTCCAAGACTAAAGTGATAGGCCAAGCTAGTGGGTGACTAGGTTGGGTAGCAGCTAGTTAGCAAGCAATGTAACCTGAAGTATGCTTGGATGTGGCCAAGTCTAATAAGTGCGTGCCTTTCCTAATGTGTTGTCAGTTTAAATCATGGAGGGTGAGCCACCCTAGCTTCTCGTTAGTGCTAAACTTTCAATAAGCTCCTCAGTCCAATATCTAGTTTGAAGGCTGAGTTGAATTGAGGTTCACTCGCCTATTAGCTGCTATTTAGCTTTAATATGCAGAAGCAATTTCCGGGTTCGTAAGCCTAGATTAATGAAGCACATTCCCTTTCAGAGCAGGCGGCTTCATGTGGTTTCCCTCTGCTGAATCTTTACCCTCCCCTATATTCAAATCTCCATCTCTCTCTCTCTCTCTCTCTCTCTCTCTCTCTCTCTCTCTCTCTCTCTCTGATGCTTTGAATCTTTCTTATAGTCTTTCTGGTTGCAACTTATATTGTGACTTCAATTGATTATATTGTTCATGGTCAGCAAATCAAAGTCCTGAAAATTGTATGCTCGATGTGCACTGACGATTTGCATTATATTTGGTGAACTGTTTTGCTAACTGCTTGCCAATTGAATGTCTCTTTTACATGTGTAGCGTAAATATTCCTTAGATTCTTTATGCTGCATGACAGCTTCAAATCTTGGGCATTGAAAGTGTTGAGCAATGTCAGCTCAAGATATAGTCCCTTATGCTTCTTGCAATATTGAAGATGTGTTGTGCTAGTGCATGAGTGTCCTCAAATGATCAATCAAAGAAAGTGCTCGTGAGAGATTGTTTCGGAATTAGCTCTTTGACCCTAACAATTTCCTGTTGGAACTGTCTCATTTTTGGCATGTACGTACCGAAGGATACTCATACAATATCTGAAGAAGGAGAAATGGAGATCGAACCTGACCTTCCAGCTCAAGCAGCAGTGAACATGTAAGGCTTTGTACATAGTACCAACCCAGCTGGAGCTTTGTTTAGCAAAGCAACTCCGAGCAATTTATTTGTACGTATGCTTTAAATTGTGTACACTTTAAGGCAAGACTCTTAAAGTTGCATTTTGGTAGAGAGTCACAAGCTCGCGACTCTAGGCAGCTGGTATCACCAAGTCCACGGAAATGTCATATGCAGCTGGAATATAGCCCATTTGTTCAATCTTCTCATATAATCATGGAAATTTTGTAGATATTGTGAATCATGATGATATGGCTTCTGAATGATGTTTTACTCCTCTCTTTCCTTTTGTTCATGAGATGGGGTGGCATCTAATGGGAGGACAAATAATGCAACAACTCTGGGGAAAATGCCGAGTGTTTAGGGTCTTAAATGGAATCTGCAGCCATTATCTAGGAGTTTCAACGTTTAGTCCTCGTCTAGGATTCTTGGTAAACAGAGCAATTGTGTCTGTAAACAGTTTTTTGCTTAATTGTTCCACCTTCATGTAAAAAATCTTTCTATCAGTCCCCATAAAAGATCTTCTGAGCGACCTTGTAAAATATGAGTTGGAGCATCAAGTAATCTTGCTTGCTTCGTATC
This sequence comes from Dipteris shenzhenensis, assembly GCF_047967505.1. Classification (NCBI taxonomy): domain Eukaryota; kingdom Viridiplantae; phylum Streptophyta; class Polypodiopsida; order Gleicheniales; family Dipteridaceae; genus Dipteris; species Dipteris shenzhenensis. The sequence goes on from NC_141604.1 coordinate 16,613,574, forward strand.
TTAAATTTGGTGAGCAAAAGACAAGTCACGCGTTTAAAGGTTTTGTGCAATCAAGACTTGAAATATATTGTATAGTATCACAGACCCGAGAGAACTAAACTGAAGATGTTTCTTAATGCTTTTGGAAAATCCAAAGCATTGACACAAATTCTCAGACATCACAATGGTAGAAAAATGATCTACCTATCATCCCAGCCTACAATTTTACTTTCTATGACCTTTCTTCCTAAGCAAGTCATATAGGAGAAATTACTCTAATTACCTTACCCTCTTCAACAATACATATGTGTGTAAAGCTGGTCTCGAATGGCTTCTATATATTAAGGTCATTGTTGGGGCTACTATTACATATTGTTGCACAAGGGGTGTCACTATAGGTCAACACAGTAATTACAATTGAAACATACATAGCACAGAGAAAAATAGTCCCCTTGAAGTAAGAGTGAAGATGTTAATGTTTTGTGCGTGTCTTCGAGTTCTTGATCTTTTTCCAAAAGGGGAAGGAAGAAGATAGCATGGGGGTAGGACCATTTACATAGGTGAGCAGATCTCCTAGTTCAACATCCTATTGCACACACACATCATGTTAGCTATTGTATAAATCAACTAGATATTATCAATTGTCAAATCATTGCATTTGCTCAAAGGGATCGCATTGGCACATTTAGAAGGTAAACAAAAGCTAGGTTGTCATGAGCTTCTAAACATATTCTATGAGTGTTGTGAAACAATGGTGATGGATCATACTCTTGCTCCAAAGGCGTGTTTCTCCAACTCGATTCACAAGATTTTCATTCTTTGATCTTGAGTATACAATGAAGATGGATTTAGATTGAATATATAGACATGGATCTAGAAGCAAATTTATTGACCACACTTTTCTCCACTACACTAGATAATGATGACATGCCTCAATTTACATTTGTCTCATAGACCGTTTTAGTATTTGGAAGATGTGAATAGGCTCTCTCTCTCTCTCTCTCTCACACACACACACACGCACGCACGCAGCTTCTATACCACCCAGCTTCTGTGTCTAACACCTTGGTAGGATGGTGGGAGTATGCTCTAACGATAACTCCGGAGAAGGTGGCTCTTCGTGCTCCCTTGATTGTTTGGTGATCAAGAAGTAGTCACTAGTTCGTCTTTGTATTTTGTCTCATAGACCCCTGATGTCGTTTGTAGATGTTAATACAATCTTTCTTTTTGTCTAGTCGGAGAGCACAAAAGTTAGTTGTAGCTACTAGAGGGGTGCAATTTATTTCTTTAGTTTGTTGACTTGATCCAAGCTTATCTACCCATTCAATGGCACTTTATGGGGACATCCCTAAATATGCAGTGTAGGTAGAGATACTATTGTTTCGAGGCCTCAAGCTAGGACCAGTTATCGAGAATACACGTTAGAATCACAGTCATACAATATGGAAAATATGTACTAGAGGTGTAAAACTCATGAGAAGAACGTATATAATGGTCTAGAGAGGTGGAAAGGGTTAGATATATACATGGGCCACATCAAGTGTCTATAATGTAATGGACTATGTAATGGTATCGGTTGCATGTACATGGCAGACGATCAATGTCATAGTCCAAGCTTTTATGATATGAATCAATCACACGCCCCTATCCTTTGATTTTATACTGCCCTAACCCATCTAGTCACTACTTTGACCATTCATTAGACATCATTTTGTTAGAAATTGACCAATAGAGGGTACGCACAGTAGAAGATTGATAGAATAGCCCAGGAGCTCACATAGAGAGTGGAATCACAAACTTCTTTACTTAATGTGCATGATATAGATGTGCAGACTCATCAATAGACAATGAACCAGCCAGATATAGAAGCCACCAAAACAATATATTTCCGTCCAAAACTATGGACACAACAAAATAGAAATAGATCGACTTTGATCTTACCACAAGGTACTTCTACTATCTGTCGGATATCTCTAGACTAGAGCCCGCGTGCTCCATCTCGAGCGTATGTAGACTTTTTGTCTAGATCCTTCTACCTTATTGCTTGTGTATAGCCTAGGAAGGCAGCCCTCTGTGAGCTAAGTCGGTAGCTGCTCAGCCCAGTTCACCTCCTGGTCATAGGCCCAACTGGTGCTGCTCTGTACCTTCCTGCTCTCTGAAGTGCTGTTCCAAAAGATGAGTTATGAGGGCCTCCTTTTATAGGCCCCAGGTCTGCCAAAAGTGACCGACCAATCAGCATCATTTTGGTCGACCAGGCTGTTGCAAGTCTAGCCCTATAAATGCCTCTTTGGGTTCTCTTTTCTAGGGCCTTTGGCCTACACTTCAAGGCAGGGGTTCAGCCCCTAGGTCAACCCTATATGACTGGCCTGGTTGGCTGGCTCCAACCAGCCCAACCATCTCCTCCATGTGGCCGACCCCTTCTACTGGTTTGCCTCGCCCTATTGGGCCATATTCAAGGCCCTGCTGCATGTCGTACACCTGCCAGCACCAAATAGCTCACCTACAAGGTGCCTATACCTCGGGATATCGCACCATGCTATTGCTCCAAATCCGCCATTCTTTGGGCCAAGATCTAGGGCTTGATGCTCCCCGCCACCTGTCCTGTTGCTGACGCTCTCTGTTGCGGCCTTTGTTGCCTCTTCTCTTGAAACCGTGCTGTCCTCTGCTCCGCTTAATGCTCCTGCAGATCAGCCAAGTACCCTACTCTCTTCTTTTGATGTGAGGTGTTGCCCATGTGGCAGCCCCTTCTCTTTCTTTTCTCTTGGACACATGCCCTAGGTCTCCCTCCTCCATGCTCTCCTCATTGGGGGCTTATAGATGGGGAGGTGACCTTTCCAACACCCCCTCTCACCGACACATGTAGGCCTAATGCCAACAGGTCAATGACGATGCTCTAGAAACTACTTGGTCGTAGTCCCTTGGAACATTTCGATGTCGAAATCCTTTCGTCTAGTTGCTCTTGCTCCACCAGGTCCGGTTCCGCTTCCGCACACCATCCTAGTATACATGTCCATCTCAGGTAGCACCTCATGGCACCACCACCTTCAGCCTTGTTCTCGCCTTCGAGCTTTAGCAATCTAGACGTGACGATCTTCCAGTTTTTCTTTCTTTCTTTCTCTTGCTTCTCTCAAGTTTTGTTTTGTGTTTTTCACTTCCATATTGCATTTTGACAACCATGAGTCAAGAAATCTACTCGAAGATCTTCATAATCCTTGTCTCTGCCAATCTATATTTTCTTAATGGCCTCTTCCACGTGTGCTATGGTAAATATTGTGGAACTAGTGGTAGAAATGTCCTCCATTGTTGGGTAGAGTTTGGTTAAAAAAGGCATAAAGTTGACCTATGTAGCCCTTTCACAAAAGCGAGAATCCTAGATAGGACATGGTCCAAGGGTTTCATCAAAGAGTTACTATTGCACAAAGCTTAATGCTTGTGTCACATGAGTACTTGTTATTCCTTTGAGTTGCATTAGGCATCACAATTTGCTCCTTGCCCAAATGTCCCCCTTAACGCCTGCACTACCTAAGCACTTTACACTCATAATCATACTAATTGTTCTAGAAATAGACCCCTCTAGTGGGTTTCTCGTGGATTTGATTATATACATGGAATTAACTTTGTGTAGCTACTAGACGGAGTGAGAGGCCCTGCGGACCTATGAGACAAAGTGCGAGTCCTAGAAGTACCTCATACAAGCCACTGAGGGCTGAAGCAAAGGGTTCACTAAGACCCTTGCTGAAAACTGAAAGCAAAAGCTAAAACGCTAACATGTTCAGCTAGTGAATGAAATACTAGAGTAGCAAAGTAACAGAAGCGTGTCAGGCGCTCAGGGCTAACACTCATAGAGAGAGAGAGAGAGAGAGAGAGAGAGAGAGAGAGAGAGAGAGAGAGCAACCTATATTATACAATGCAACTACACCACGGCAAAATTATGGGCATAAATATACGAATCCTATTAGGCTTGCCATGACTAGTCTAAGATTAGCCACTAACATGTACTATAATCCATATGCACACAGGATACACACACAGATACGACATATTGATACACATTGATTTCTATAATGTAGTGGACTATGTAATGGACCTTGTAGTCCAACCTTTTATGATAAGAATCAATCACACCCCCTATCCTTTGATGTTGCACTGCCCTAACCCATCTAGACCCCGTCACTTCTTCCATGTACCAGCACTAACTACTTTGACCATATATTAGACAACATCAATGGTAGCTGTCTTTTTACTCTTTTAGAAGACATAGAAAACCAACAAGCTTGGATGCTAAGGACTAGCTCCTCACTCACTCCATCTAGTAGTTACACATTGTCAATTCCGTGTATAATTCAATCCACAAGAAAATCCATTAGAGGGCTCTATTTTCTAGAACAATTAGTACGATTACAAGTGCAAAGTGCTTAGGTAGTGCAGGCATTAGGGGGACATTTAGGCAAGGAGCAAATTGTGATGCTTGGTGCAACTCAAGGAATAACAAGTACTCATGTGACACGAGCATGAAGCCTTGTGCAATAGTAACTCGTTGATGAACATGGGTTTTCTATTTAGCATATGAACCCTTTTAAAAAGTTCCATTGCATTGCTTTGCAATAAGATAATGCTTTTAGAAATTTTCAATAGCTCTATATCCGAGCAATAATGTATCAACCCTGTATCTAGCATGTCCAATGGCTGTGTCAAATCATATGTGTTTTGTCCATTAAAGGTTGACCATTTCTTGTAATGATCAAGCATCCACACACATGGTAACACAAAACCATATCTTTCTAATGTTTCAAACATCAATTTGACAAGAGCTTTCTTTTGAAAGCTTAGCAACTTTATTAGAAATGGGAGGTGGGATTCGTTGGTCCTCTTTTGGTGAGTGGTTGGAAGATAAAGTATTTACTTGTTGCCAATTAGTATGTTGCATGGTATTTGACTTCATCTTTGACCACATTTGTAGTCGATTTGACATTCCCATGCAAATCACATTCAGTTCATTAATGATGCTATTGATTTGTTAATGGAGTGCTTTGTATTAGTTCTGCATCTCAAGCATCTCTACTACTTGATAGCATATGGGTGGGTGGGTACAAAGAGAAGCAAGTGGTCTTTTGGTAAGTCCATTGGGAAGATTATTATGGTGTTTTGGAGTCCATGGGAAACAAATGTGACTAAGGTAGAATGAGAAAATTACATAGATAAAGATGCTAAAAAGTAGTCAGAACCAGCTAAACAACCTACAAAATTAAAAAAATTTACTAGAGAAAGATAATAGCCGCAAATGTTGACATATATCAAAAAAGGAAAGGATATCTACTTGAATGTAGACGCTTGGAATGAGAAGAACTGTGTGACATTTAAAATAGGATGACCTCGTTCTATGATTTAACAATCGCCTTGATCATCAATTAGATAAGAAGCTCTTACCAACATCGAGCAGATCCTATAAGGAGATGGAGAAACGACATTTTTCTTATTCGAAATATTTAGGAGCCACATGAGGGGAACACTTTTAAAAAGCAACATCTCAAACCTTTCCATTTCTAGGCTTTATCTATGCATCCCAAGCCTTGGAGGGAATGTGTAATCATTAAAAAATGTAGTAATTAATAACATGCATGGTGATTTCTCACTCATGCCCATCATTCCACATGGAGGGCCCCATGAGTGCATTATGTGGTTGTGCTTAGTTCAAGATGAATATCTTTGAAATTGGAAGGTATGATGAGGCGACAAGCATCGTTGTGCCATCCTTCCACCTAGTCATCTACTGGGAACTTGTGTGGTGTAAGATTAGGAAAGGTCCATTTAAGCCTATGACTCACCCAATCTTGACATTAGTAGATTGGGTTTTGACTTTTGTGGATAAAGGGTGTCTCACCCATTTGAACGGCTTGTCCCTTTATGCTCACATGGAAGATACCCCCACCTACCTTGAGGCCAATTATTAAGAATTGGGGTCCTTCTACTTCATGCAAATATGCTCTCTCATGTATAACCCAAAAGTATACCTTAATTTCATTTTATGGTAGAGAAATGAGTCCTTTCGCTTGATGTGACCTATGATTTCCCAAAATTACCCTCATTTCCCTCTTATGCTAAATTCACATTTCTCATGGAGTCCCACTCTCTTCCCCTTCCCCCATTTTCTCCCTTTTTCCCCATCCTCTCCCTTTTTCCTCTCATAATATTCTTCAACAGTGTGCATCACCATCCCTTCTAACATTTTCTCATCCCCTAGCCCTCCATTTCTTAATAATTTCTCATACTTCTCCTCCTGCTCCTCTTCTCTTGCTAATTGCACATGCTCGTTCTCCTCATGCTCCTCCTTCCATTCCCCACATGAGCTTCTTGTGCATCACCTACTTTTAAGTATGCTAGAATAGGTGGATGCGAGACTTCTAGAAATGTTTGGAAGGACTCACAAATCCCTTACACCATGCACAATTGTGTACTAGTAGCAATTATTTGCCTTATACAAAGTCCAATCTCATGCATAGTATCCAAAGAACAACTACATTGAGGTGCTTGAGCACACAAACCTATGCAACATTTACACTCTACAAAAGACACAAAGGTTTTAGGAAAACCTTGAGTGCTCGTTGCAATACAAATGGAATGATAGTAACAATATCAAACCTATCCAATCATAGAAAATAAAAAAAAGCCAAACATGTAATACCTCTTGATGGACATAGAGAGGCATTCTCACTATGCCCGCGGGTGCATGAATTGGAAAACTCATATAAAATGTGTGTTCAAGGGAGAAATTGTAAAAAATGTTTGTGTTCAACGGGTAATATTTAAACCCTTACTTAAATATGGATCCTAAATTCATTTCCCTTTATACAAATTTGTACTCGATTTAGTGGAATGAAAAAAATCATTTTGCATATATATTTTTGTGAATCAAGTAAATTAAAGAACCCCTTATGGTTACATTTTTAAAGGTATACCTCTTGGGTTACTAGGCCCCAAATTGTCAATTCCATGTGGCATATAGTTGCCACATCATCAAGGCACCTAACATGATCTCCTAGCTAGTGTGATTTTCCATGCACGCTACCACATTATGAGACCCAATGTATTACTACATCATCATGGAGAACCCCATACTACCACATCAACTCAACTGCGTAAATGTAAATTGTCACCACATTGACACATCAACAAAATTCCAGTATCTACCATGTCATCATGCCATGTTAACCACATGACATGCCTTTTAGGTCAAGTTAACCATACTTAGGTCAAAGAACTATGGTCGATGAACTCACACTAAGTTAACCACCACTCAAGTAGAGGAAGTTTGATCAACCTTGATTAGTCTATAGCCTGCCTTACTTTTTTTGTTAGTCCCACCCCATGTTGCCATAATATCACAAAGTGTTATTTAAAGATCTTCTACACTTTACGTATCATTCATAGAAGGTAATTCCCAATGTCTAGATCAAGGCTGGATGAAGCCTATGATTTTGCAAGTACTATAAAACTAGTGATGCATTCAACATATTTAAAAAAATGTAAGAACACTAAATGGAACAAAAATTGCAAAACTAGAGAGGATTTTGGATGATAAATTTAATGCAAAACTAAATGCAAGTCACATGCAAGCCAACCAAAAGTCATGAAAAATTAACAAGCAAATGGAGATAGTAAAAATTCAAAATCTCTAAGTATCAAATTAAGAAAATATTGAGACATTTAAAATAAGGACCTATGGAAATGAATATGGTAAAATTAGTGGGAAAATGGTAAATGATAGACACACTACTCACGTGAAAACATCAACAAAAAGAGCATCAATTTGGGCAAATTGAGAATATAAAGAAGTATTTTTTTTTCAAGGATTAGTGTTTAATAAAATCTTCTAGTAGCAAAAGGTCAAAGAATGGAAGTGGAAAATGCATTTATCAACCAAGAAAAGCTACATGCATAGTCTAAGAAAAGAAAAAGAGGCCTTCCAATAAGCAAAGAACAAGAAGTAATCAAAGTACCTTGCACTCGCAAAAAGTAACCACATTCGCATGAAGAGTACAAAAACCCATCTAAAGAAGCCAAAGATATATGAAAGGAAATATTTGCATCAAGCAAGCACAAAAAAAAGGGGGAATCCTATTTTAAAAAACACTAATAGAAAATGTGATAAATACTACCTTAAAAATTGACAACATTTAAATGATGTGTCTTAGAAAAGTATATCAAATAACCAATCTTGAAGATTTCAAAGCATGCCAAGAAACAAACAAGAAGACATAAGATAGACAAATTCCAACTTTATGGGGAGTTGTTGTAAGGATAGGGGAGTATTCCACAATTTTTAGAGAGACGTCTTTTAACTCAAAGCACCTTGAACTTGCATTCTTGCATTCATATTAGCTTATTATCATGCTAGTATTATTCATGTAACTCACACTGATTGCCTGGAAACACTCACCATTCTCTTGCATTCCTCTCTTATGTGGAGGGAACAAGGCCTCATAGTTTTGTTGCTGTGACAAATGTAGGTGTTTATAGGGTTTCCCATCAGTGCTCTCTATTATAGGACATGCTAGGGTAGGTTGTTGAGGAATCATCTCAACATCATATGTTCAATATGTGCATAGCAGTAACCCAATAGAGTGCTATAAAGGAAAGGGTTAGATACCCTAACCCTAAAAGGGTTTGTATATACTCTACAATTTCAACTAAATCTAGTGTTTAGTTAGTCATTTGTGGTGTGCTCTCTAGCTATTCCCTCTCTCCTCATCTCCACTCTTTTCTTCTCCCCTCTTCATATTTTGTCATGGTATTAGAGCTCCCTTAGCTTCCACTGAGGCATTGCGATCCTAGTGTGAGAGAGATTGATCAAGAAATTAAGTGAGCATCCTTTCATTCCGTTAATGAAAGAACCTGAGAAAGATTCATTGAGTTTGTGAGAAAGATAGGGAGAGATCTTCATCGAGAGAGATCCATTCTTAAAGTATATCTTATTCTACTATTTTGAGTGCATTCTATGAGAGGGAGACTTAGGGGCTTAGCACATGGGAAGAAATAGGATGGGAATGGGAAAAGGTGGTCCCAAGTGGTCCCATGCATATTTCTATCCTATTCCCATCCCACCATGTGCTAACAAAAAAAGAACTAGGGATGGGTTTAGGAGGAAGAGGACACATGGCATCATTTCATGTGTTTAGGAGGTGGGGACCACTTGGGGACAAAGATACATGTCATCTTTGCATGTTTTTGAATCCCTAAAAAAGAGAAACCCATTCTAGCTGCCAGGGTCTAGAGACCATGGTCTACGATGGGAGAAAAAGTGGCTACTCCCATTATATTCTATATCCATCCTAGACCACTTGGTGTAGGATGGGAGCAATGATGACAAAAAGATTCCCATCCTAAACCCACGCTAGCCCCATCCATGTGCTAAGGCCCTTAGTTTTGTGAAGAAGAGAGCTAAGAATGTTTGAGAGAAAACGATACGTAAGAGTCTATCCTCTACTCTAGAACTAAAGCGACTTCTACATCCCCTACAGCAGGCCTCCAAGTTTTTCCTGCTCTGCAGAGACCTATCTACAACTATCTGCAGCATCCTTCAACCTGTCGGCTACCCCTAAGCGAGCATCTAAGGATCCCATCGACAGAACTCTAGCATCACTGGCCTTCTTGGAAGCCTTATGCATGCTGGTCAGCGCCACTACCTAACTTCACGACTCAGCCTCCATCTGCAACTCTCGGCCCCATCCACCACCTGCCTCTGCACCTCCCAATCGCCAAAGCCACCAAGGCTTCAACTCTCTAAGCAACTATAGCAGCAGCAAACTAAGCGACGCTGTTATAGCAGATGAAACAGTCCCGTCTCTCCTTTCACAACGTGTCTTCATCGCCTTCAGCAGCGTCTATAGCCTCAACTCCTAGCAACCGGGCTGCAGTGACTCTTTCTGCCATCACCATAGCTCCAGCGCCATAGCTCCAACACTGTACTAGCAGCATCAATCGGCTCCTTTAAAGTCCTGCAAGCTCTGCCACAACGGCCACCTCCACGAAACAAGACGGCATCAATGCCTCCTACGGCCTCTGTCAACGGATCCCTCTCCATGACCAGACGGAGTAGTAAACTCCAAAGACCAGCAACCCCAACTTATCCCAATAAGACCCCAGCCCGTATCTCAGCCTTCCTGAAAGTCCCACGTCAATAAACAGCTTGGCCTCCAATCAACAACAGCTAACAACTCCAAATGGACGGCCTCCTCCTAACAACACCAACGAATTCTCCACGAGCACGGATAACCTTTGCACAGAAGATCGATTCCTTCGGGAATTGTCCTCCAAAAGAGTGACACGTGGCGTACGCTACAACACACACGTCTCACCTTATCCTCAGTCTAACCACATAGAGGTGTGGTCGAACAAATGACATGTGGCAGATCAGTCTACCATGTCATCAACCACATCTCATTTGACACATAGCACACATGGCCACATCATTAGAGTTGACCAATCAATAGCCATATCATCAAGGCCATGTCAACTGTAGTGCCACATCATCACCTATCGGCACGTCATCCTTTGACCAAGTCAACTACCACATCACTACCACCTCAATTGCCAACTCAGCATCTGCCACATGGCATTGATCCCCTATCAAGCACACAATCTGTCTGCAGGCACACTGTGCATTGCATGTGCAGGGGGTCCGGGATAAATTCTCGGGTAATTTCCTGGACCTCTTAGCCTATCAAGCACACAATCTGTCTGCAGGCACACTGTGCATTGCATGTGCACCCATTTGACACATCATCATAGGGCTTCATTGGCACACCCATTGGCAGGCACACCCCTGCATGTGACTCACCTTGCCACATCATCATTTCATCCTTTTGCCCCTCCACCTAGATCAAACCATATCTCTTAATCCAGGAAGAATTTGAGGGCTCTCCAAAAAGGAAACCACTCAATTTTTTATGCTCTACGCTCATCACATCATGCGCACATTTTGGCACAAGTATCACATACTTTTGAGCCTCACCAACAAATCCACTTCTTGCACGCACATCAGCCTCTGCATCGACGCATCTGACCCAACAGCTAAAACGAACAAAGAAAAGGAATTATTTGTTGCTTTTACATCGCTCAACGGTTGGTCTCGATTTAGTTCAGAGTAGATTAGATCATCCTTATCACAAAAGCCAATCACAGCCATGCCAAAAAATTCCTAAATAGTTTCTACTCGGAGTCATTCCTTTTGCTCACATGCAGTTTCACATCATCACATTTCGTGAAACTCGATGTTCCACAGTTCATTGAGCAGACTTTAAAGTAATCAGAGGTATTGATCGACTGATTAAAGGGGATATTGCACGTGATTTCATTTTACACACACATGCCATCATTGTAAAACCTATTTGCCTATTTTTCGGCATTGTGCACATCATTTCAAGCCTTGTAAAGCCTTTTGGCTATTCCCGACATCATTTGCCTGTAACCAATTGGATTATACATTGCAGTTCTATCTTCACTGACAATTCAGACTGCACTTAAAATGGTCAGTGTTTTACAATTGATTCAGACAATGATTTCATAGATACTTTGAGTACATTTCTTGCACCATGTCTACAACTAGCAACCTCAATTTGGAGGCATTCACTCAGCTAGACAACTCCAATTATGACACATGGAAATACTGAATGGAGAAAATTCTTGTTCTTCAAGAAAAATGGGAGTATGTCAATGGCTCTACGCCTAGACCATTGTCCGATCCAGCTAGCAATAGCTCTACTCACCTGTTGCAGCAACACCAGTAGCAGCTGGATCTACAATTGCACCTATTGCACCAATAGTGTCCGCACCTGTAGCAGATCCTACCATTGCTCAAGCACAAGTAGAATGGGACAAGGAAGACAAATATGCATATCATTTTATCAGGCAGAATGTGCAAGATGTCATGCTAGGATAGCCCAACACAGTCAAGGCATCAAAAGATGCATGGGATATGTTCGCAGCTCTTTACGAGTCAAAGAACACTTCTTGGATTCTCACACTAAGAAACAAATGAACCAGAGTTTCTGCAATAGCAATGGAACCGGTTATGCTTACATACTTAGGATCAAGGATTACAACAATCAATTCGCAACAGGAGGAGAGACCATGAATCCAATAGAAATGGTTTAAGTCATCTCGAATGGACTAGGAGATGGATATGAGAATCTAGTCCAGAGTATTTTCATTCAACAAAAAATTCCAACACTTAAAGAACTACAATCAGTGTTACTTGGTGAAGAACTTAGGACTCAAGCCATCCACGTATGCAAAGGTCATTCCAATGATCAAGCATTTACAGCTTCAGATAGAAGCAGAGGTAGAGGTAGATCTTTTCAGCAAAGTCATCATCATTGACAACAAAGTCAACATCAAAGCTAGGATCAACATCAACATCATCCTTAGCAACATCAACATCATCAGCAAAGACGAAATCAATATAAGGACGAGGGAATGCATTCACCAACGTATCAAACATTCAGTGCCACTACTGTCATAAGTTTGGACACGATGAAAGAGATTGCTACAAGAAGCAGTACGACCAAGTTGGCCAATCCAACAGCAATCGAGGGATTTTTTGAGGAATGGGAAATCATCGTGGTGGACATTCCAATCAGAGTCATTATGCCAATGAACCTGAGAACATGTTTCTTGCAAACGAGGATATGCAAAAGACTGAAATAGTGTATGTTGACATAATTTGCAATTCGAAAGGGGAATGTAGTTATCAAGTCAATCAATCAGATTAGGATCCTTGGTACATCAACGGCGGTACATCATCTCATATGACAAAACATCAGGAATGGTTCATAGAGATGAAACCATTAGAAGGACAAAAGAATATAATCTACACGATAGATAATACATTGAATCTAGTTTAAGGAAAAGGCATTGTCCCTATGAACAATTTCACTCGTACGAAAGGATTGGTAAAAGATGTACTCTTTGTTCTAAAGCTCAACAAGAATCTCTTATCAGTTGGTCAAATGACGGAACACAACTATCGAGTCATCTTCGATGGAGATGAATGCACTATCAGAGACAAATCTAGAGAATATTAGCTAGTAGGAAAAGCAATCAAGGAAGGATGCTTGTTCAGAATGCCAGCTTCAGTACTAGATTTGCATGCCATGTTAGCTCAACCACAACAGATGCCACTTTTTGCAAAATGACACGAGAGATATGGAGATGTCAATTTCAAAAGCTCAATAGAGCTCAAAAATTAGAATATGGCAATTGGAATTCCAAAACTTTAGTTTCTTGGAAAAGTTTGCAAAGCATTCTGCTTTGGTAAACAAAAGCAATCCAATTTTGACAAAAGCACCTCTCAAGCATGAGATATTCTTGATTTGATACACACAGATGTATGGTCATGCCCAGACATGCAGCATCAATGGTTTACTTTACTACTTGACTTTCATTGATGACTACAGTAGATATTGTTGGGTCTACTTTCTGAAAGAGAAATCTGAAATCTTTTCCAGATTTCAAGAATTCAAAGCCATGGTAGAAAACCAAACAGGCAGAAAGATCAAAGTCAAGAGATCAGACAAAGGAGGTGAATACATGTCTTCAGCATTCATGAACTTTTGCAGAAGTAACATCTGAAGACAATTCACATGTGTAGACACTCCTCAGCTGAAAGTAACTAGCACAGTTCCTCTCTTAAAATTATAAGACCAATAAACATCCCCTTCTTTGGGTTCATATCAGCTTGCATTTTAGCATATAGCATTTTGCAAATATGCAATTTGTATTTTATACATAATCACACATTAGTGTGGAGGGAGAATTCGAATGCTTCCTCTCCTAATTTTATAAGATCACATAGTATTTTGCATTTAGCAACATAACCACACATTTTGGTGAGGACAGAGTTTGCATAGTTTCTTTCCAAAGTTAAAAGACAAAGCAAGGTGCACTTTCTAAGGTTCATTTGAATCACATTCAAGACATATAAATTTGAATTTAGTACATAGGAATTTAAATTTAGCGCATAAGACTTACACGTGGCACATATAATTTTTCATTTAACCTACAATTATATGTTTGTGTGGGAGAAACTAGCCAACTTCCTCTCTTAAATTATATGACCAATATAGCATTTTTCATATAGCACGTAGCAATATGAATTTAACAAGTTTTATTTCACACACAGAATTTATAACAACTCTACTTTATGTTGATAGCAATTTTAATATAGCATATGCTATCACATGGTAATTAACTCTTTGCATTCTACACATAGGAAAGAAGTTTCAGTTCAGCACTTAGCAATTTGAATTTTGCACATAGCACTTTGTATTTTTTGCACATAGTTCTTTGCATTTAGCACATAACCACACGTATAGTGTGGAGGGAGAGTTGTCACACTTCCTCTTCAAAAATTATAAGACCAAGGAACATGCCTTTCCTTGGGTTCATATCAATTTGCATTTAGCAGAATAGCATTTTGCATATGGCAGGTAGCAATTTGAATTTGGCATATAGCACTTTTCATTTCGTACATAGTACTTTTCAACTTGCACTTAGCATATAGCAATTTTAATGTAGCACTTAGCAATTTGAATTTTGCACATAGCACTTTGCTTTTTGCATATAGTACTTTGTATTTAGCACATAACCACACATATAGTGTGGGGGGAGAGTTGGCACACTTCCTCTCCAAAAATTATAAGACCGAGGAATGTGCCCTTCCTTGGGTTCATATCAATTTACATTTAGAAATAGCATTTTGCATATAGCATATAACAACTTGAATTTGGCATATAGCAATTTGCATTTAGTACATAGCATCTTTTATTTAGGTCATAATATTAAAATATAGTATATTATTAAATACATAATAGCATCTTCATAACGAATTAAGAAATTTTCTATTGCCAAGCCTCTTCATAGCATCTTCATAGCATCTTCATAACAAACGTGACAGCACACATAGAGGACGCCCTCCTGTTGCATCTATTGTATACAAATCAATTTTTGTAGCATATCTAGCAATTAGAGCAGTCCATGAGTCCTCATTTTGTAGTAGAAGTTTTTCAAACAACCCCTTTTCATCTACAAGTGAGCTACATTTCACATGCATATCCACCAAGATGCAAGTAACAAAAGGATCTCTTTCCAACTCCTTTCTCGCAGTCTCAGCATGTATTTCCAGGCCATTGTCTATGTATCCTTCTTTACTACAAACTTTTAAGCTAAGAAGTCCATGCTCGGCATAACTTGCAATTAGTACAATCCACAAGATCTCTTTTCGAATTCAAATTGCGTCAAACACTTCCTGTGATTTTGCAAGTGAAACATTTTGGCATACATATCCACCAAGCTGATGCCAACAAACATATCTCCTTGCAACCCCTTTCTAGAAATCTCAGCATGTATTTCTTGATCCTTGTCTATAGCACCTATGCTACCACAAGCTTTCAAGCTACAAACAAATGTAATAGCATTTGGAGGGATGCCCTCCAATTGCATTTGTTCAAACTGATACAGGGCTTCATCACACCAAGACCATGCTCAACATATGGTGCAAGTAGCTTAGTCCATGAGACTATATCTCAAACTGGCAACTTGTCAAACACTTCTCGTGAAAGCCACTTTTTTGTATACATATCGGTCAAGGAGTTGGGGATAAAAATCTCTCTCCAACCCCTTTTGGTAGTTTTAGTATTATGTAATTTTCAAGCCTTGCCTATGGCTCCTATCTTGCCACAAGCTTTGAAGTTGCAAACAAATTTGATAGCATTTGGAGAGACACCCTCTGTTCAAAACAGCTTAATGCTTCCTCCCCTGGGCATATCCTATCATCAATGCATACCATGCTATTTCATCTCAAACTTATAGCTTCTTAAACATTTCTCTTATCACATTTAGCATATATATCAACCAAGGTACTTCCAACAAAAAGTTCCCTTTCAAACCCCTTTTTGGAAATGACATATGCATATAGTACTCTTAGATTGATGAAGCTCCTACACTCCAACTAATAGATTGTTGATGGCATGATTAAGTTGGCATTGACTTCCTTCAAATTCCAATTCTTGCAATTCAATTGGGAGAAAATCTTACAAGTAAAGATTGGTTTTTTATATTAGGCCTGTAGCAACATTTTTGAAAGCTTCACCCAATTGAACCTGCAAGAACTTTGTAGCTCGGAGTAGTCCAGGATACCACTTCAAGATGCAAGAATGCACTCGGAGACCTTTAGCTAAAGCTCCATAGCTTGTGCATGTATTGACAATACAAACAAATGTCACATTGTTTGGCTTTATTCCTTCTTGATGCATTCTACTGAATATTTGAAAAGCCTCCTCTCCTACCCCACACTGACCATAGCCTTGCATCATATTTTGCGATAAGTGCATTCCATGAGATCTCATTTCAAACAAGAATTTTGTCACACGCTTCCTATGCTTTTGCAAGCGAGCCACATTTGGCATACTTATCAACCACCCCATCTATCTAAAATGCATCTTCCAATGGGTTAGACAAAAAAGAAGTATTTAGGTCTATTGGAGACACAAAGAGGCAAAGAGGGCATGCTCTGACATCTTTTCACAATTTGTATACTCTTTGGAAGAAGAGCTTTGTACATGTTAAAATCCCAAAGAGGCAAAAAATGTTAAAGTGCAGTGATTGTGATGATCTAAAGTGAGCACTTCAAAGTGCAACGTCTCCAGAACAATGAGAATCATACCAAAAAAAAAAAGAATTTCATCATGGAATTATTCAGAATTCTAGACTAAAATATGCATTTTGGAAGGAGCAAGCTATTTATCATCCAAATGAGTACATGTGCGTTATTGTAGATGGTATGGATCAGAACACAATAACATTACCTCGATTCATTAATACTCCACCTAAGCTACAAGGAAAATACTTTTTGAAGACACATCTATGTGGAGTGTTAGTACATGGATTTAAGTTTTTTGCTGACATATGGATTGATTCCTTGCATCTACATGATAGTAGTAGCAATCAAGTTGTAATGTCAGTTATGAAGTAAATTCATAGTGTACATGTAGAAAAAGGTCACCTACCAACAAATTTGAGAATACAAGCAGACAATTGCGGACGAGAGAATAAGAATGCACTCTTTTTTGCATTTTGCTCAATGCTAATTACTCATCGAATCTTCAATGAGATTGAAGTTGGGTTTTCTTGGTTGGACACACACATGAGGATATCGATCAGGTTTTTAGCACAGTCTCAAGAGAGCTAAAACACAAGCAAATGGAGATGATGGATGACTTGATAAAAAAATGTGGGAGGCAAGTTGGTGGCCACAAGGATGGTATAATATGCTCCACTGTTGGAAGGATGTATGATTGGAAGAGCTTTATTCTACCTTTTATACAAAAAGGTGGTGATACCCTAATTGGTCATAGCGCTCCACACTACTTTTGCTTTTTCTTAAAGGATGAAAAACCAGTGATGCAGTGGCAATATTATTCTCTTGATACAACATAGGAACCCAAAGAACCTTACTGTCTCTTAACTTCAATTCCGAGCAAAAAAATGCATCTAGTATGGGCTCCTATAAAAGAATTCAGCGAGAAATTTAAAGGTGAAATAGAAGGCTTAAAATATTTTATTAGATATAAAGAGGAAATGCTTCATAGATTTCTTGATTGGAAGCCCTCTTGGGAGGAACACAATGCTGTTGTAACTACGAAGATCTATCAATTGAAAAAGGACCTTGAGAAAATGCGAGCAGATGATGCTAAGGCAAAACAACCTTTATTTTGGCCAAATGTTAATAATGACTTGTGCCCATCATTTTCATGTCTTTGAAAATGAGTTTGATTTGCTACTCCCACGTTCATATTGTGGACCAAGGAAGAGAGAGTTTATGCCAAAAGTAGACATAGACATCCATTGTTTTGTTGTAGTTCGACCATCTGACGATGAGCATGAGAATGTTAAGTTCTGGGTTGCAAAAGTGGTGGATGTGAGCATGGATGACCAGGGAAAAGCTGCAACATTTAGAGCACTATGATATGAGCCAAGGGGTAGGAAGGAGAACCAAGATAACAATACATTATATATTGGTTGTTTGAAAAAGGAATGGGTCCCAAACCATGAAGTAGTTTTAGAGACTTCCACAGAGATAGTCATAAGAAAACAAGGACAAAGAAAAATGTTATAAGCAAACAAGGAAGCACATGGGATATGATGTAGAAGAAAACAAGGACAAGGATACAGCACTATGGTATGAACCAAGGGGTAGGAAGGAGAACCAGGATAACAATACACTATATATTGGTTATTTGAAAAAGGAATGGGTCCCAAACCATGAAGCAGTTTCAGAGATTTCCACAGAGACAGTCATAAGAAAACAAGGACAAAGAAAAATGTTATAAGAAATCAAGGACAAAGAAAACAAGGAAGCACATGGGATATGATGTAGAAGAAAATATAAGAATACAGCTACCAATTATTTTGCACATTACGAAGTTTTCGAAGATGCTCGCTAAGGAGGAAGTAGAAGGAGATAACGCAAATGAAGAATGCCCTTGACAATACCATTCAAGCATCAATAAGGACTCGAGATGATAGTGTTCTGACGAGATTGACTGAGGATGGCATCCAAGCAACAATTGATGATGAAGCGGACATTCAAACAAACAAGTGTCAGGATTGCCCATTTGTACTTAATGCATTTGTCAAGATAGAATTGAGTTATTGAAAAGGTTGCGTGTCAAACTCCTTTGTACAAAGACTATCAAGAGCAATATTTCTTGTAAACATATGACAATGTAAAATTGCAAGCATAGCTATTACTATTGCTGGAGCACATTTAAAGAGTCTTCCTTGTCTCTTGTCTATTTTAACCTTTAAATTTTTTGGGACTTCAGGAGTGTTATAGTCTTCTACATCAAATTTTAAGTGCATTCTTTTGGATTAAATTATATTAATAAGTCTTTATTTTGAAATTGATTTTTCATGGATTTAAATTAATAACTCAAGATTTTTTTAAAACATGAATAGGATTGTTAAAAACAAGAAGTACAAAAGTAGGATCTAATCAAATTTTTTGCATTATTAGTGCACCATTATGGAGACAGATTGTGAAATTTATTATGTGGAAATGACAGTGCCAAAAAGTGAACTTTTGATTCTCGAATGAGATTTTCATAAAGTAAACTTTTCTTTTGGGAAGGATTTTTGGGATTAGTCCAAGAGTAGACATATGAGTCCAAAATTAATGAAATAAGTGTTTAATGTAGACATGCCTATGTCCTCTATAGAAGCCGCCACAACAACGCTGAGGGATTTGTGAATCTGAGTGATCTGTGCCATGGACTTTTTCTTAGCCCTCTTATGTGAACGATCCAAGTCGATGGCTTTACTATGTACCCGCCTAATGGCAGCATTCCATTTTTGGCAAGGGTCAAGACAATCTTGATCAGTGGCCAACCAACTTCTTTAGATCTCCATGTAAATTGAATTAGACTTCAGCAGGGTGTTGTTGAATTGAAATCGGGGGCCTCTTTGGCGGCTTCTAGAAAAAGGGACACAGAAAGTTCTCTAGTGACTGGCAAATGGTCCGAGAGGCAGGTTTGATGCATGCATTCACCTTTCCAAGGTTCCCTGAGCCACCATCCATCACCAGAAACATAGAAACGATCCACCTGAAATGTAAATATAACATTGTATACAAGTACTTGGGAGAAAGTCAAGGGGTGTAGTGTGTGAAGTTGCCTTTATGAATTCTTGTGAATGTTAAATTCCATATGCTTACCTTTTCATATACATAAACACAAATCTCTATACACACACTTATATAAGCATAGATGTGTACGAATAAATCCACATATATAAAAGTATAAATCAAATCATAACTAAGTATCACAACATAGAGGCCTTTGTATAAAGGTAGGAGGGCTCTACTAGGATAGATAGTTGTATATCCCTTGACTTTTGTCCACCTATACAAATCTTAAAATTATATTAAGAAAGTTATTCAAACAGGCTCATTCTACACCCCCTTAACTCTAAGGGTCTCCATTCTCAAGAAGGCTTATCCCCAAGCACATTATATGGTCCTTATGTTCTCGTTAAGGCCATTGAGTCGAAACCTTAACTCTCCATAGTGTTCATTCCAATTTCCTCTCCAAGGGGGTTCTCATCTTGGGGTCTTGGCATTAGTCTATATTAAGGGGAAGAGAATTACACTAATTCTCCCATGGTATACAAGAACACCCTTGTTCTATTGATGGCTTCCTTAGTGTTGGCAGTATAAGGCCATAATGCAAGTTTTTCCTAGTCAACAGAGTAATTATTTGCTTATATATACCCCTCCATTTCCTTCTAACATAATATTCCATGTATTTTCCAGAGGTTTTTTGTTCCCATACATATATGCACGGACATATGCATGCCTACACACATGTTTAACTCTATATATATACCATAGTATATAAATATATGTACTATAATACATATATATATATGTATACTAGACTTTTATCCACCTATATAGATCTTAAAATTATATTAAGAAATTTATTCAAACAGGCTCATTCTACACCCCCTTAGCTCTAAGGGTCTCCATTCTCAAGAAGGCTTATCCCCAAGAAGGCTTATCTCCAAGCACATTTATATGGTCCTTATATTCTCGATAAGGGCATTGAGTCAAAACCTTAAATCTCCATAGTGTTCATTCCAATTTCTTCCCCAAGGTGTTTTTCATCATGGGGTCTTGACATTGGTCTATATTAAGGGGAAGAGAATTACACCAATTCTCCCATGACATACAAGAACACCCTTGTTCTATTAATGCCTTCTATAGTTTTGGTGGTATAAGGTCACAATGTAAGTTTTTCCTAGTAAACGGAGTAATTATTTTCTTATATATACCCCTTCATTTCCTTCTAACATAATATCCCATGTATTTTCCAAAGGTTCCTTGTTCCTATACATATATATATATGGACATACACATGCTTATACACATGTATAACGCTCTCTATATATATCATAGTATATAAATATAGATATAACAGATATAAGTAGGTGTATATGCATAAACATATGCAGATCTTCACATGGGGAGAGTGGTATCAGGAGGTAGCTTGTATTTTCCTCCACTATGGTTCTAAACTAAAAAGTGCTCCCATACTAGAATATCCCTATCATGGGTGTAGTAAAACCAAGTTTTGTCTATTACCCATCCTTGGGTCATAAGTGATGCATTATAGTTGCATAACCATCTAAATACATGTATTGGTATATATATATATATACAAGTCTAAAAGACCATTCTATATAGATTCAAATATTTCCACACAGGGCTTGAAGTCATAGAGGATTATAGATCCATACTCATATAAAGGGTTAAAAGCTTCCATCGTATAGGACCCATAGAGGGGTGTTGGGTATTATGTTTTTCATCATTTAGTGGATACCCATAAAACAAGATGTTGGTTACCAATAGCACCACTACACATTTTTCATTGTCTTAAGATCATTGGTTTATAAGCTTTGGATTATATAATTTCACACCCACTATAGTTAAACTGATACAAGGTATGGCATCCCTATGTAAGGGGACACGTGTGTGTTTTTTCATTGTCTTAAGATCATTGGTGTATAATCTTTGGATTATATAATTTCACACCCACTATAGTTAAACTAATACAAGGTATGGCATCCCTATGTAAGGGGACACGTGTGTGGGTGGCGGTGCACGTGTGTGTGTGTGTGTGTGTGTGTGTGTGTGGAAGACAAGACAAATTCCCTTTCATAGTGAAATGACAAAAGAGCGAGGACAATGTAAAAGAAAGAGAAAGTTATAGAATGAAGGAAGAGTTTGAGCAAGCAAGTAAAAAAGGTCCTACTAATTTTTATAAAAGGTACACAAGAGCGTCGGTAAGAAAGGACATGAGCTTAAAGCAGTCTTGATAAGCATCAATTTTATCAAAGAGGAGAGTCTGCATACCTAGCACCACCATCCAACAAGAAAATATGGTAAGAGACAACTTAACTTTGGTTGGGAAGATAGGTGTCATAAACACCCCTTCCTTGTTATCGGGGTCACAATAAAATAGAGGCTTAACCACAAACTTAAATAGCTTGATGTAGAATTACAAGTGCAAAAGGATGGGCAAGTTTAGCTTGTGGAATGGTGTGAACCAACTTGAGTTAAATAAAGGGGGGGGGGGGGAGAGAAGGGGAAAATGTAAAAATTCATTAATCTAAGTGGTAAGATTATGGAAGGTGGGAAAATCAAATGATTGATTAAAGCCTATAAAATAAATCTTTATTTTTTGGAGAGGAAATTATTATTGGGATAACTAGGGGTGGGGGAGGAATTGATAAGTAGAAGTAATATATTAAAATTAAGAAGAAGGAAAAATGGAAAGAAAGAGGAAAAGGAAAAAACTTAGACTCATAAATGAATAAGATGAGGAAAGGAAGAACTTTTGAGTAGGATAGGATGAAAGGGTTAAAAAACCTTAAGGAAAAAATTAAATGAAAAGTGGAATAGAAAGATGGAATTAAAGAGGTAAATTTAGCAAGGGAGAGTGGGATTATTTATAAGGGGATATTATAGGGGGAAATATAGAGGGAAGGAACAAGGGGAAACAAAGGAAAAATTAAGGAAAATTAAAAAAAAGGAAAATATAAGGGGAGATTAAAGGGTGGGTTTATAAAGAGAAAAATAAAGGGGGGTTATAAGGGGAAATTATAATGGGATTTTATAGAAATAGAGAGGGGGCGGGAAAAAGTAAGGAGGGGAAAATACATAGAGAGAGAGGGGGAGTGGGGGAGGGGGGGGGGGGGGGGGAAGGGGGGGAGACATGGAGGGAAAACGAGGAAGAATGTATGGAGTACACGGAGGGACAAAACATCTATATAAAATTGAAGGAAATGAAAATGAAAGAGAAAGGAAAGGTGGGGGGTGAGGGAAAAATTAGTGAATGAATGAGGTAGAGGGGGGGCGCTTGCGGGGGGGGGGGGGGGGTTAAATGATATAAGAAATTAAGAAGAGTCAGCCGAACCTATGACTCCATAGTGCAAGTAAAGGAATGAAATGACGTGGTGGGCGTGACTCACATTATAAAGAAGTCATCGACCATGGAGAAGGTTTGTCATGATGGCGAAGAAGTTCATGATGGGATTTATTGACGTGGCAGGTCGCGGGGCATAGAGCTGGAACAAGTCGGAGTAGTAGGAACAAAGAAAAAAAGGCACGCAGACCACACGGAACAACTGTGCTAAGGCAGAGAGTCTCATGGGGGAAACGATAAGTATGTAGGCAATAGTACACGGGGGCCAGAGCAGGAGAGAGTGACAAAATATTGGTAGCCCGGGAAGAGAATAGAGCAAGGGGGAGCGGGGACTTGGAAGGGCAGGAGGCATGCAAGTCAAGCTTGATGGAGAAAGGCGATAGCAGGGAAGGTAATGATGAAGAATGAAGGAGAGAGTGGAAGGTTTAAATAAGGTATGTAGTTGGGGGAATTGACCGATCGGGGGGCGATACATCATGGGATTGGGAGTGAGATAGTCGGGTAGGGGGGGAAGCTTGGGGGTCGGTTTTTTTTAGGGGGTTGTCAATGGCATTGGTATAATTAGGGGTAGAGTTAGGGAGAGACGGGTTTAGTAAATAGATAAATCAAGAGAAATTAGGAAATATGAAAAGAGAAGGATAAATTAGAAGGATAATAGAAAAGAAGGGAAATTTGAGAAATTAAGAGGAAAAGTATATAGAAAAGAAGAGGTTTTGAGTTCTAATAAGAGGAAACATAAAGAGAAAAGAAGAGGTTTTGAGTTCTAATAAGAGGAAAAGAAAATAGAAAAGAAGAGAGGACAAGGGGGGGTTCAGGTTGGGGGAAAAACCGAGTGAAAATTGAGGGGAACAAATGGAGAATTAGGGGAGAATTCAAGGGAAATAAAAAGGGGGGGGATTTCAAGGAGAGAAAAAACAAGAAAAAATAGTGAAATCAAGGAAAATGGAAGAAATTTTAGGGATTTAAAAAAAAAGAATAAGAAAGAGTAAGAAGAAATAACAATTAAGGAAAATTTTAAGAAAATTAAGGAAAATTAGGGGAAAATGAGAAAAAATAATGGAAAGAATAAGGAAAAAAATAAAGAAAACAAGAAATAAAAAGGTAAAATAAAGGGGGATTAAGGAAAAAAGGTAATAGGAGAAATAATTTAAAAAATAAGAAATAATTTAAAAATATTAGGAAAATTTTTATTATTAAAAGGGGAAAATGAGGGAGAAATATTAGAAGATTAGAAAAAAGAGGGGGGAAGTAATAAGGAAAAATCAAGGAAATTTAGGGATAATCAAGGGAAGTATGGGTGAATAGGGAAAAGTAGAGAAGTTTGGGGGGAAGAAAATAATAAAGGGGGGGGGGCACATGCGTGTGCGTCAAAATTAAACAATGTGTAAATAGAAAAGGAAGGTGGCAACGATGAGGATATCCAATGTCAATTTTTAGTCTTTGGTGGTATTTTGCTATGCAAAATGGCCACTATTTTACTATGTTGTTTTCCTTGTTTGCTACCTTCATCATCATCTCCAATCTTCTCTAACTCCAAAGCTCTAGGTGAGAACAGAGGTCAAATTTTTTGCAAGAGCCACGACCGTATCCATTTGGCCCAATTTCATTGTTGTGCCTTCTTTTGGCATCACATTGGACTCCATCCCATACATTTTGGCATCATGGACAACAAAATTTGGGGAAGGAAAAATAACTTTTGGATTTAAGGTGCACAAATTTGGGTGGCAAAGTTGATGCTATTAAAGTCAAATGTGGTTGTCTAAGGATTTTAAAGCATCTATACCTTGAGTATAAACCTTGAAGTCAAATGTGGTTGTCTAAAGCATCTGTACCTTGAGGATTTTAAAGCATCTATACCTTGAGTATGAACAGATTTGGGGACAATGACTGCTAGGAAGAATGAAGAAATTTTGGTCTAGAATACACAAATTTGGTTGGAAAATCCCATATATTTGAGGCTCTTAAAGTTCAAAATGGCTTTCTTATTCATCTTTACCTTGAGTATCAACAAATTGAGGTTCAATCATTTTAAAGCCATAGAACAGTTGCTTCTAGAGATGAAGAGGTTCTTGGAGCTCTACAAAGATGAGGATCTAAGCATCACAATTATGGGCCACAGCATAGGAAGCACATTGTCTATCTTGAGTGCCTGTGATATCACCCATACTTGCATGAGTTGTTCTGAGGTAGTACAAACCAACACGTGGTGCATATAATTACTTTTACCTTCTACATTTCTCTTAGGATTAAAAAATGTAGAAGGGAGATCTCCCCTTATGAAACATCTTTGGTTTTAAGTGATATCTTAGTGAAAAAGTATTATTTTGAGATTGTTCTCTTGTTTTCCAATAGGTTATTATGGTTCTTATACGTGGGAATTAAATTCAATTTTTAAAAATATACTTATAGATTCAACAAACTCTAATTTAAATTTTCAAGGAGCACTTTTCCATCCATGCTCCTATAGATATGACCTATTTTGTGAGATTGTTTCAAAACTCATAAGAAGGAAAAATGCTTACACAAGCCTATGAGACATTGCTTGAGCACTATGCATTATCATCATATAATGGTCACATGTTGTTAAATGCACTCATGTAATGCAAAAATACCTCATGGGATAATGAATTTACTACTTCAAATCTCACATATTTACATACATGAGAGATTTTGTGATCTTATCAAATGAATTTGTGAATTTATGTCATAAGAGAATTTGGGAAATATTCATTGAATGAAAGGAAGCTAGGTGTAGGGCTTTTAATATTTCTTAATAGAAAATCAAGCTATGGCAAAAAGCATTTGAATTTGACAAGAGACTTGAATCAAATAACATTTGAAATTATGGATATAAGTAAAGACACTAGGTATAAGATCTATGGAAGGGAGACTAAATATATATTAAAGATGAGCTCATGCCTATTGTCCTTATTGCCCAAACTAGAAGCTCATCCTTGCCGCCCAAACTGCAAGGTCATGTTAGAGCTAACACATACTCGACTCAACAAGCTTAACTTTATCACATGATGAATTGAATAACCAATACCACACCACTAACATAAATTGAGAAGATCACTGTCATCATGTCCCTAAGGCATCCCTTAGGAGGTATGTAAACTAGCATGTGCATTCAAATGCAGGTATTAAAATTACAAATGACTACTTAATAAAATTAACATTAAGAGTTTAATAAACTTAAGAAAATTTTATTGAATAAGGGTTTTTTAAAATTCCCTAGGTTTAATAAGTATAGAATCTAGCAATCATTTGGCTCTAATGTTCTCTAAGAAAGGCTTTTGAGAGGTGGATAAATAAAACATTTCTTCAAACCCCTTTTAAACACAGCTTTCTTCCTTGAATCCTGGTAAGAAAAATGGGCAATCTTATGGTAAGATAACAAATATGGTAAATAACATTACTCTCTTAACATAGAGATAAGGTTATAGGATAAAGCATAACAAAATGTTATTGATGGGCATTCACATGAAATGAAGTTGCTTGATAAAAAGCTACACTGTCACCTAATTTTCATTCAATTGCAAGAAGGAAATTGAAAATCTTGTAGTAAGATAACCAATATGGTAAATAATGTTACTCTCTCAAGACCTCTATGAGGTTATAACCAACAAAGCACAACAAACTGTAAGTAAACAAATTATTAATAGCTTGTAGCTCAATTATATGGAATAGCTTAAACATCTATTTGTGGTATTCAAGTATAATGGGTGAATAAATATAGAATCACTAGCTGACAATGATGTTAATGTTTTCCAATGTATCTTCTCATAATATTTTTTTTGGTGATGGCAAATGAATGGTAAAGGAGATTTAGAAGGGACGCTCGTGAGTGTTTCATTTTTCTCTCTAGACCTAAGTGTTTGGAAGGTAAATAGCTAAATGAAAGATTCTTACCAAGTGACCAACCCAAGAAAGCTAATCAAGAAATGTTATGGACGGGGTGAAAGAATGAGTAGTGTAAAACTATTTGCACCTAAAATTAATATATAGAAGTGGCGAATAAAAAGATTATAAAGTGAATGGTTTCCGATCTTTAATATATATTTTGGTGAAGGAGTACGTGGAATATTAAGAAGTTTGAGCTTAATTATATACAATCGTCGCTAACAAAAAGAGTATTAAGTAAGAAAGGTTGCTTCTCTCGAAGAAATGTATTTTGCCGATTATATCAACGTTGGAGTACGTAGGATCGAAGAACTTTTATTGCGACGCAACGCAGCAATTGCATTCAATTCAAAAGGGACGCTCCCCGAGCACATTGCCAGGAGGATCGTAGTTGCAAACAAATAAGGTCAAGCCATTATTATCACATGTAGCCGCTGCGCAGCCCACCTTCGTTGAATCCCTCCATACCACTTGCGTATAGTGACCGCACTCCCAGATCCCGTCCAGACAAGAATTGGTTGCATGCGAATAGTGCTGTCTCTCCTCCACCCACGCCTGCACCACCGCTTCTGGTCTCAAATCCCTCCCCGCACTTCCCACGTACATATTCTCCCCTAGCGCTCCCCCCGAGTGTTGAATCCTGCAGTCGTCGAAGCTACTTTGTCGACTCGCCCACCACGCGGCGAAGGCCGCCACCTCGTCGTCCCAAACTAGGTCTGGAACTCCAACTCTCCTGCGCTCTTCGTTGTGTGGGAATAGCCAGGATTCTGTAGAGTATTGGGCGTCGCACACGGGCGGGGTAAGGAGAAGGGCCAGTGTGAGCGAGAGCAAAACCAAGCAGCCTCTCGGAAGGGTCATGTTGGAATTCTTATGCCAGTTTGCAGCGAAGAAGCAAAGCACAAAGTACTCACTCAGCGCAGGAGCTTTGCGGGATCGCGAGAAGAGGATGTGGCCTTTTATAAGAGCAAAGACATAATACAGACCGTCCGACATCGGAAGACAGAACGACCTATGGATTTACATTGCAGTTTGTAACCGCAAAACTTTCGTTCAGACTTCATAACGTTAAGAATGTGTATAGATCGAAAGCTAGTGACCTTCCAATTTCTCGTATCAGACAGACGAATTGTGCAACTTTCTCCAGTTCTGAGTGGTCACTTCTCAATGCAGAACCCCAACTTGCTTAATCTTAAGCCCTAAAAAGAAGCGCTTAAGCCACAAAAGAAACATCCATCTACAAACCTTACCACGGGTTCAAAATCTTATGTACATTATCTCGAATGCTACACCAATGCCACTTTTGTGGCTGTGGATTGAAAGGCCAAAATGTGTCAATATCTAGTGGGAGAGAATAAAAATGTATGAGCCTATTTTTAGGCAGGTAGCATTGTGCCACGAAGCCACTCGTTATTTCATGAAGCCATTTGTTATTATCTCATTTTACATTGGCAAGGAATTCTTCCAACGTAAGTCCAATCTAACTGTCTCATTCTTGCGTTTCCTCGTCCGTTCCTTTCTCTTCCGCTCTTGCCTTTCCTCATCGTCTCGCAGATCAGCCCTTTCAATCTGCTTCGAGATTTTCCTCATCGATTGCTTTCTCTTAGTCCCCTCATCGATTCCTTGAGATCAACAACAAATCTGCGTGCCCTTTCTTTCCAGATTTTCCTCATCGATTCCTTGAGATCAACAAATCTGAGTGCCCTTTCTTTCGAGATTTTCCTCATCGATTCCTTTAGATCAACAAATATGAGTGCCCTTTCTTTCAAGATTTCAATCATCGATTCCGTTCTCTTCGTCTCCTCATCGATTCCTTGAGATCAACAAATCTTCGAGAAGAGTATTGATGGGCGTTCCGGATATCTGAAGTTCTTCCACAAATTTGAAGTTCACTTGTGCTTCGAAAGAGTGCCTGAACGGGACCTCCTACCACCGCTGGTGCAAATCTTGCAAATCTTTGCAGACCAATGCACAATCATTTTGCAAGAAGGACAGGATTTGGCAACTTGCGATCAACTAATTCTGGTGCAAATCTTTGCAGGTACTATATATTGTAAGCTCATCTTCTCCCATCCATTCTTCTGGGTACAGCTGCAGTCGTCCTCTTGTTCCACTGTTCCTGTGTACCTCGTGTTCCAGTGTTCTTGTGTTGTTTGAGCCTTTGGAATAGCGTTTCCCTGTGCCAGAACGGGGTACATCATACTACTGCTTGCCGATTTTGGTCATGTATCGGCTATTTTGATGCACTCATTTTGCTGCGTGTGAACTTAATTGTTCAGGGTTGCCATCGGATTACTGCTATATAAGACAACGGCTTGATGTTGGCATCGGCAATTGTGTTGTTGATGATTGGTGCTAGTTGTTGCTATAATAGTCAGCGGCTTGAGGTCGTATGCATCAAGCAAGCATGGTTTGCATTGCTAGGTCTATCGTAAGGCTTAATTGTAAACATGTTGCTTGCCTCTGCCGATTGAGGTTGAGTTATGTCTTTGATAGCTTTTGATATATAGATATCTACCTTGATCAGCCCCCATATGCTAAGGTGTACGTGATACTTTATCAAATGCCAGTGCGGCAGAGTTGTAAAAGCATTAGATGCACTTCTAGTAAGCAGCGGGAAAGATCTAGGCAAGCACCATAGGATCTTAATGGGAGAGGATATTTTTCATTGTCACTAAAACAAACTGCAAATTAGACAAAATGCTACTTGTTGCAAATAGGGTTAATTGTGATTGATGTCAGTAATGGGAATCTGGAACCACAAAGGGCAAATAAACTCAGCACTTGGCTTTGCTGGTCTAATTGGAAGAAATGATGAGTAATGGAAATTTGGAACCACAGAGGCCAAGTGCAGGGATCATTGCTTAAAACATGGACTGCCAACAACAACCTACATGAGGTTAGTGTCACGTTGGCAAATCAAGATGAAGAGGTGCTATAAGAGAATGCAGTCACAAACATTTTAGCAAAGCAAGATGGTGGACGACAGCAGCAGCAGGCCATTGGATTGAAACAAATCTGTCAAAACGATAGGGTAGTTACAAGCATGTTTAACAAAAATGGCCTAGAGTACAAATCAGTAAGCCTTGCTAACTTGGCCTCTCCCTTAAAGTGTTATGGTAGAGGTAAGGCCATGTCTGATGGTAGACGTGTCTATGATTCCATCAGTAGAATTGGATACGACTGCACTTTATTTATTGGAAACTACCTTATCCAAATGTATGGAAATTGTGGGAGCATCAAGGAGGTACAAACAATCTTTGATCGAATATCAGAGCCCAATTTATTCTCCTGGACTGCATTGATTAAAGGTGTTGGTTTGGCAGCCCTTGAAGAGAATCAGGAGGTTCATGTTGCCACGCTCAAGCTTAGATATGGTCGAGATATGGTGGTGGGCACTGCCCTCATCAATCCGTATAGCAAGTGTGGCAGTGTGTGTGATGCAAGGAATGTATTTTGCAAAAACCCCCATAGGGATGATGCTTGTTGGAATGCTATGATTGTAGCTTTTGATCAAAATGCACATGAAAAAGAGGCTTTGAATCAATTACATCAAATGTAGCTTGAGGGCTTCAAGCTGAATGATATCCCCTTTGTCTGCCCTCCTAATGAATGTGCCAGTTTGGTTGCCTTAATAGAGGGGCAGTGAATTCATGCTGCCATATTAGATCATGGATATCTCCACCAGCACGTGTCTATGGAAACAACACTTGTCTATATGTATGACAAGTGTGGGAGCATGTGCGATGCAAGGAGAGTGTTCACTAGAATGTCTTATCGGATGTTGTCTCCTGGAAATTCATTGTGCTATGGTTGATATTGGGCATACATTTGATGTGATGGTTGGGACTGTCCTTATCCACATGTATGGCAAATGTGGCAATCTGTCTGATGCAGGGTGGGCCCTTTAGTAGTATGCACCAGCAGGGCATTGTATCATGGACCTCGATGATTACAGCATTTGCCCAGAATGGTCATTTGAAAGCAGTCCTAGAGCTGTTCCATGACATCTGTGTAAGGTCCTTGAGCCAGACAACATAACCTTTGCCTCTGCTATTGATCCATGTGCTAATTTAATAGCCCTAGATGAGGGGCAGGAGATCCATGCTGCTGTTGTGGATGTTGGATTTGGGCAAGATGTGCTAGTGGGGACTGGACTTATAAATATGTATGGTAAGTGTAGGAGTATACACAATGCGAAGGTCACTTTTGGTAGTTTGCCTCATCATGACACATTAGGAACCATTTGAGCATAAAAAGGGCCTTGTAAGGATCCCTAATTTCATGGGATTAAGACTAATTATCATAGAATTAGTTTGACAAAGCTCATAAAGAGGTCCACCTGTGGGCCTTAAAGGAGGGCTCGAATTTCTTCCTAGTATTCTCTTTCTTGCTATTAAAACCATCCCGTTTTCTCTCAAGATTTCCTCTCTATTCACAAAGCTCTTCTCTCCCATTGCAAAATTCTCGCCATTATTACGATTTCATTACAATTTCTCAAAAAATCTGCCCTCATCTCTCTGTTCACCAAGCTTTCCTCTCCCATTACAAATACAGGAAGATAGTGCTTTAAGATTCTCTCTCACGCTATCAAGATGTCTCTATTTACTAATCTCACCTCTCCCATTGCGAATATAGCCTATTAGTGAGTACTCCTGCTCTCTCAAAATCTCTCTGTTCACCATGCTCACCTCTCCCATTGCGAATATAGGAAGATAGTGCATTAAGATTCTCTCTCTCATCTTCTCTCAAGATCTCTCTATTCACCATGCTGGCATCTCCCATTACGAATACAACATTGTTTCATTTGTACTCCTAAACTATCAAAATAGTCTCCTCTCTTTTTAGAATGGCACTCAGAGAAGTAATAAACGTTATTGACTCAACAAGAGCATGGAAGGTAGACTTGCACGTTCGCATATTGAACGAATATGCACCAATAAAAAATGAACGCTTGAGTGCACAAGAGAAGCACACACAAAAGCAACAGTGCCATACTAATGTGGATATTTGGGTTGATGGTTACTTATATCTGAAGGATCCTTCCTCAACTTGTCCTTCTCCCTTTATTGATATTCCATCATTTATTCAGTTTGTTGGAGAGGGTGACATTGGCCTGCTCAAGTACTATAAAAGACTAAGCGTAAGTAATGCAAGTATAGTCCAATTTCTCCATGCACACATACAAAGCTTACAATGTAATTTCAATGGTATGCAGTTCAAGCACTACAAGCTGCACATAACAATATCTTGGAGTTGGAGAAACACAATAAGGAGAAAGAGGCATACATTGTGAAGCTATCAGACATAATCTCTCAAATGAAGTGCACCCTCTTAGGAGCAAGAGAGCAGAAAAGGCCAATCAGTAATATTCAGGAACTCGCAGCTGTGGTGGTGCTTGCAAACAAAGAGTCCATGCAACAAGGTTTGGTTGATTTAAAAAGTTATGGTATATTTTGATTAAATTGTTATTGATTTTTGTAACTAATCTTCATTTTTTGTGATAGGAACTTTTTGAGAGTACGACTAGTCGAAATTGGATTGGGGGATGGGAAATTGAATTCCCTTCGTAAAATTGAAGGGAGCAGGAACTGCCATTTCAACCTTTCCGAAGGAGAAAAAGGAGAATGAGGGGGGAGAATCTTGGATAGCAAGCTTTCTTGGTTCTTTTGAATCCCCCGGATCCTCAAGATTTTGGGAAGTTATTCATTAGGAAAAAAGGGAGCTCATTTTGGGGCCTTTTATGGTTTGGAAAAATAAGCTCTCAACCAATCAATAGAGGGCCAACGTAACGTTGGAAACTCATGAAAATAAGAGAAAATAGAAAAAAGAAACAATACTTTATGTAGGTACAAGCGTGCAACATTAATGTGGAGATTGGTTTTTTATTCTCACAAGATCTTTGGACAAGAAGATAGAATCTAGTCTAACATTTTATCTGACAAAGGCCTTCCCGCTTCCACCTTCCTTTGAACTTTGAAATGTTGTGCCGCCTTTCCTTCGAAAGGTCTACCATTCTATACCACTGCCTCATTGTGCAGCAGCCTCTTCTTTTCCAAAACTGCTCCCTTGATCCTGTTTGGCGTAGAGTAAGATGTTTCTTGTCAACTGTCTGTCTGCCCACTTTCTCTTTCTTGAAACTTCAATTTGTTATCTTGTTTACATTACTTTGCTATTATTACAGATTCAGAAGGTCTCCATGGTGAATAAAAACCATGGCCATTCTTGTGGAAGACGCTCTGTGGATGATAATGCTCTGAAGGCAGAATTATACCACACATCCTTACCCCGTCGACCTGCTTCTTCTATTTCTTCGGTAGAGAATTCAAGTACAGTCAAAATGGAAGGAACTTGGGAAAGGTTTAGTGTTTCGAAAGGAGCATGGGTGCTCATGCAACCTAGCAAAAGAAAAAGACCCCAGACAAAAAACATTTTCTTGGCATCATGGAAGGGAAGAGTACGAGATTTTAAAATCACGAGAGGGAAGATATCGGTGAAAGAAGTTTTGATTCAGCATATGTACATGCATAAAGAACTTGTCTTGTGAGACTATCCAAATGATCTTCCACAACATAGGCCTAATTGTATATTTTTCTATTGTGGTTTTTTTCTTTACGAGGTGTATGAATTTTTAAGATGAAGCTTTCTTTCTTTGCTTATTGACATTCTTGTGTTGTTTTATTTCAGATTTATACCCTTCATCGTATGAGACATGGCAAAACATCAATTGTATTCTGGGATTTATAGATGTTCTGCATGGATCGATAGGAGAACAACAATACCAAGGTCGATGTGCAACAGAGCTAGCTCAATCGGGTATATTTTTTACTGATCATTTTTATCAGTTGCTGGACAATGCTAACACACATGGTGTGTTAAGGAAACAAGACCTTCCGGCATGGAATTCAGTGGATTGGCCTCACCCACATTCTAGTGTTATAGAGTCATATAGGGCCAAGCTTTTCAAAGAAGTACAGAAAGCTCTGAGGCCCAATATTGCCACAAGGATAATAAAAATTTCTTTATGCATGCCTCTCACAGTTTTTGTAGACTTGTTTAATACCTTTTCAATGAAGGTTGTTCACAGTTAAAGCAACAAGTTCGGCATGCATGTCATAATTTTTGGATAAAGGTTGGGATAAGAAGACATGTAGTTCAGTGTTTTGTGAGGTTGTCCAACCTTCTATGCAACTGAAGTACATGGTTGCATCACAAAATTTTATTTTTTCTTTTTATTATAAGCACAGTCGAATGCTAAGCACAAAACTAGTCCCAATGGATCAAGATGAAGATTCTTTTGGTGCGGAAAATAAACTTCTTGATATTGATGTTGTTGAGAATGGTGATGTGCTAGTCAATATCTCATTAAGAGAATGTTGCTCCCTAGCGCAATTGCGCAATGACATTCTGTTTAAGATAGAAGGTTCTATTTCAAACGACTTTTTATTTATCTACAACAATAAAAAGGTACACCATCTGATTTATCCTAGTCTCATTAAGCACTGCTATTAGTTTACTTTACCGTATTGATTCATATTGCGTTTTTGCAGGTGCTCAAAAGAAGAGAGAGCTCAATAAAATGCAAAGACATTGAAAATTTGAAAATTGAGATAACACAGACTCCATAAACAAAGGTTTTGTATTCAATCAAGTAAAATTTTGTACGGAAGTGTTTAGTTGTACATGTATAATATATTCTTGACAACCATTTTCTATTTATCTATAGGTTGATCCAGAGGCTGCTCTACATGGTCCAAGCTCTCCCTATCATCATTTTTTGGAGAATCTATTTTTTGCTTCTCCATCCTGTCCTGTACAGTATGTTGGTGTTGCTCCATTGTCTCCTCTACTGCCCCAGGAGCATCTGTTTGCTGCTGCTCCATCTTCTCCTCAACAACATCAGCAACAGGTCCTTGTTCCTATGGCTTCTCCTCATCAGCACTAGGTCCTTGTTCATCTGTGGCATCAAGGTGTATGACACGTTCTCGTACTTTAGAGCTCTCACCCAACTCGACATTAGCTGGTATAATAAGTTTGGGGGAGGCATAGCTCAAAAACTTCCAAATTGTATGAGCTCTGAAATTATATACATAGTTTGAGCTGAAGCTATCTTCTTTCATCTACAATGGCATATGATGATTTAGAACACTTTGTATCACTATCAATTATCTTCAAGCTAAACAAAAATTATTTTTTCTTACAAGGTCTGGCTGTTCTTTATCAAAATAGCTTGAAAGTAGATATTTGGCACTGATCAACACTCTCCATCCGCAGCTACTTGAATCATCTTGTTGTGGTGTCTGTACAGTTGGAAAGATATGTTAGAAACTATTAACGTCTGAACAAAACAAAATTATTCAATAAGTTCAAAGGCATAGCATGAAATAGACATCAGTAGAGGGAACGACTTTTTACCTCTAGATTTATTGGCTCTATTGAATCTAAAAGAGAGACATTAGGAGGACAGTGATCCAATGCATCTAGAAGCCTTCTAATACAACCGCAATACATATAATTTAGTTAGTATGATATCAAAATAATGAAGTTTGAAGTTCAAAAAGCACACACACCACTTATAATTTCAGCTCTCTGTGTGTGTTTTTAAGAGAGTTGAATATAAAGCATTACTTCTACTGGATGTCAATAGAAACAAAACTCCAGTGGTCACTGCGTAAGGAAAAAAGCATTAAGAAATCAAAGGCTACAAGAGTTCTCAATCTTAAAGAAGAATCTCAAAAGAAGCAGTCACCCACATACCTGTTATGGTATGGAAGTAGCAAAACATCCATAACTTCAAAATTGCAGTGTCTGAACCAGTTGGAAATACCGATGGGAGTTTCCTTTGCATCTCTTAACTTAGAAGAAATGGCAGGATCAATAATATGAACTGTATGCTGTACAGAGGGGTGAAGCCAGCTTCTCATGCTGCATAG
Source organism: Dipteris shenzhenensis (assembly GCF_047967505.1). NCBI lineage: Eukaryota > Viridiplantae > Streptophyta > Polypodiopsida > Gleicheniales > Dipteridaceae > Dipteris > Dipteris shenzhenensis. The sequence goes on from NC_141604.1 coordinate 16,649,425, forward strand.
GACCAAAAAATAATTAGGGTAAGGTATAAAGGAGGTACAAGGAGGATTGTTTTGCAAAAAATGTAAAATAATAGACACTTACTAGAGCATTGCAAGAATGATAGTATCTAAGCAATACTCATTCTTATGAGCTAATGCTGCCAAGCATGGTTTTGTCAAGTCAAAATCATTCACTGAAAATTCATCCTCAATATGGACAACTATATTAGGGCCCAGCTCCTGCAACCTTCTTTGTATTTGCAGCTCCCTCTTTCCAGTCTCCACATCTATAACAGATTTTGTTTCTTTTATTTGCTGCTTTAGTGACTCCTCATAAGCAGCCTTCCCTCTGGTGTTCTTTGAGTGTGTTACTTCAACAACCTTAACCTCATCTACCTTCAACTTCCTTGTAGGTGGAATTAATAATATGTCTCTCATCTTTATGTCCTGCCATTCCACAGGATGAACAAGCTTGTCATACCTCCATCTCACTTTGGACAAAGTGTTGAAGTCTTTGGCCATCACAGTCACCTTGTGAGCATGGGCTGCTACCAGCATTGCATCTTCAAAATATTTTTCCAAGAAATCCTCTGCCATTTCCTGTAAGGAAAGAATGGCAGTCCCGTTCCACCTGAACCCAAGGTGCCAACTATCACATATTTCTTTCACCAGTCTTTGAAAAGTGCCTTGGGGATTGCAAATCCTATAGCTTTCTGTTGCTTCCTGATCTCCCTTAGCACACCTGCACCATGATTCAATCTCTTGGCCTTTTGCTGGAGCAGGCTCATTGGCTTACCCTTCCTGCCATGTGCAGCTCTTCCCTTTGGAGGCAAACTAAATTTCTTGGTACCTGCCCCAGCAGCTGTTGCTGCAAGCCCTGGCCCTTTGCCAGCTTTCCTTGCAGTTGACTTGGTTCTTGCCATCACTCTGACAAACTGCATACAAAGCAATGGAAAGAGATTACAGCCATGGAGAACATGGTATGACACAAAAAGACAATAACAGGGGTGGATGAAGAAACATTGAAAATTTTGCAATAAAATGCAATATGGAGAGTGTGAAATTCCTAACAGGTCGAAATCGCGTTTTCCTGCAAATACCTGAAGTGACATGCTGGTGCATTCCTACAATGATTTCTCAGTCTTTACAACTAAATACAATATAAATGGAGTTTATGCAAGAAGAGTACAGCCATGGACAACTATGGAAGTCACAAAACTAGAATGACAAGGGTGGATGAAGCAACATTTCAATATTTGCAACAGAACGTGATTTCGGCTGTTTGAAATTCCTAAGGCCTTCTCCTCACGTTTTCCTGCAAATTCATGAGGCAGCATGTTGGAATATGCCTTCAGTCATTTGAAGGTGTTTGCATGTCCAGGCAGGATGGATTGAGTTTATGGAAGGCAAGAATTATGCACAAACTGAAGGAAGAACCCATAATTACAGTTTTACCCTCACATGCAATTATCACACTTGAAGATCTGCATTCCTACAGTGATTTCTTTGTCTTTACAACTAAATAAAATATGGACTGAGTCTATGCATTTCCATGCAAGATGGATTGTTTCTATGGTAGGCAAGAAGATTGCAGAGACTTAGGGAAGAACCCATTAATACTGACGTGAAATCTATCTGTCGGTGTGCTGTGCTGCTGATGAGTACCCTGTGCTGGGGATGAACCTGTGCTGCTGGTCAAGATGCTGATGTTGCGAAGTAGGGAGGTAGGGAGGAAGAGAGCTGAGACTAGAGGGAAAGAGGGCTGAGACAGGATAGATTAGACAGGAGGGAAAAGATAAGTGCAAAATACAAACAAGGCATCTACTAAATCCCACACGTGTGGAATGTAGTCGTTTTTCACACGTGTGGATGGGACCCAGATCTCTTGGAGTTTGAAACTTGGCACATGTAAAAGGTACACTTTATGCCTTGGAACTTGTGCCATTCATGATTTCATAATCAATTCCACAACCACTCTTCCCTCCCTTGCCTCCCAATCTTTCATCCCTGCCAGGACCCTCGCATCTTCCTTTTCCTTCTCTCTCTGATCCCTTCCTACCCAGCACACTCCATCTAGACTGCAACCTGCCTGAAGACTACTACCACTACCAGATCTCCAGGTTACCTAGAGTGCAGAGTTCAAGTTAGGGAAAGAGCAGGAGATTCACCAGTGCAACTCCAACAGCATGGAAAAGGAAAAAAAAGGTCAGAATTCTAGATTCTTTTCAATGTTTTTTGACATATATTTCTTCCATTGGATTCTTGATGTCCAAATGTCTTCACTTAGCTCCATCCTTCTTGTTACATATTCAATTAATACTATCCAAGAATGTGGTAAATCACCCAAGAATTTGATTGGAGATGGATATGAATAGACTCTAGAAGTTTGTAACAAAATGCAAGAAGAGTGCTTTATCCATCTCTAGATAGCCCATATCGCATTTTGCTGCAAATTCATGTTGTTGACACATTCCTCATGAAAAGCTTCACTCAGCTCTAGCCTTTCTCTTGCATATCACCTCATACTGTCCAGGAATCAATGAGATGAGTCAACCTAGTGTTTGATTTGACATGGACATCAACATAACTGGAAAATTTGCAACAAAATGCGAGGAGAGTGCTTTATATTTTCCAAATGGTCCTACATTGCGTTTTCCTGCAAATTCTTGTGTCTCTTTTGGTTCTCACTTCTACCTCATTGTTTTGCTATCTTTGGCCCTGTGGAATTCTTCCTTGATGATGAGAAATGTTTTTGCTTTGGAACAGTTGACTCCCAGACCCCTCCTTTCAAGAGGAAGCTGGACTTTTTTGCTGCTAGTATTAGACCACAACAATCACCAGGTAAGTCATGAGAGCTCATGAAGGAATTATCTGGTGATATCCTATGCATTCCCTGATTGCATATGTCAGCATATAGAATTCAATGTATATAAATTTTGGAACAGGCAAAAGGAAGAGACTGGAGCAGAATGCTGATTCTTCCATCTCAAAACAAAAGGAACCAGAAGAGGACAAGTCTCTAGATTTGCTCCTATTTGAGTTTCTTCACAAATGCAAGGCTCAGAGGAGCTTCCACATATACCACAGTATTTTCAACATGGAGTTCACAATGAGCTCTGTACTGGAGCATCATAAAGATTTTCTTTCAGACCATTGGGATACCTTCAAATAAATGATAGAGGCAGGAAGAATTGTGGAAGGTGAAAAGTTTTTTGTGCATATAAATCATATTGTCCTTATTGACAGGCTGAGGTATCGTGTGAATAGAAGATTTGACAGCTTGCCTGATCAATATAAATTCAACTGTAACTTGCACACCAGAAAGTGCAGAGTGCTTGAGGAAAGCATGGAATTCCTTATGTACATTGCCTTCAGTCAGGACTCTCTGGATGAACAAGGCAGGAGGCTGAAGAAGAAGACACATCTGAAGCAGAGGAAAAAGAGGATGTTCCTTTGGTAACAAAAATGGCAGAGCAAGAAGAAGATATCAACCTCCAGGATGAGGGGTTGCAAGTGGCTGCTTTTGACCTTGTTCAAAAACTCTTAGGGGAGCACAGCCAATTGAATATTTTGATGTTCAGAGCAGCAACTATGCAGTGCCCATGCTTCAAGGAGGTGTCTTGATTGGTGGAAAAGATTATGTTTTCCTCCATGATATAGAGTGTATGTTCAATTTGAGGGAGGACTATGCCATTTCCCTTATTGCCCAGGCTTCAAGGCTTGACAAGGAGGTTGGCATAGAGGATGACCATTCACTACTGGCTTTGAACACTTATTTCATTAATTTTGGACTCATATGTCTACTTTTGGACTATTCCTTAAAATCCTTTCCAAATGAAAAGTTTACTTTATGAAACTGTCATTCGAGAATCAAAAGTTTACTTTCTGGCACTATCATTTTCACATAAGACATTTCAAAATATCTCTCTACAATGTTGTACAAATAATGCAAAAACTACTATTAAATCCTAAATTTGTATTTCTTGTTTATAAGAATCATATTCTTAAAATAAAAAATCCGAGTTATTAGTTTAAATCCATGAAAAACCATGCTATTAAGGATTCACAACATTTTAAAAATGTATACATAAGAGACCTGTAAGACTCTTTTTACTTTCAATGCAGAAAACTATAACACTCTTGAATATTCAAGAAATTAAAAGGTTTATATAGACATAAGACATGATGGAAGCCTCTTTTGTACTCCAAAAAATAGCAATAGCTATGCTTGCAATTTTACATTATCATGTCATAAGTTTTACAACAAACATTGCTTTGGATGAGTCTTTGTACAAAGGATCTCCTGTGGCCTTTTCAATAATTTAATTTTTCCTTTACAATGAGTTTAGTACAAATGGGCGATCCAAACATTTTCTTGTTTGAATGTCCTTTTCTATCATGATCACAAAAATGAGCGATCCAAACATTTGCTTGTTTAGAATGTCCTTTTTGTCGTCACTTGTCGCTTGGGTGCCATCTTCATTCACTCTCATCTGACAACCACCACCACCTTCACTCTTTCTCGATATTTGAATGGTGTTATCATGGGCATTCTTCATTTGCGCTATCTCCTTCTACTTCCTCCCGGGCGAGCATCTTTATGAACTCTATAATGTGCGTAATAATTGGTTGCAGTAATTTTATTTTGTTTTCTACATCATACCCCATGTGCTTCTTTGTTTTCTTTGACCTTGACTTCCAGGATACTATGACTGTCTCTGTGGAAAGTCTTGAAATTGCTTCATGGTTTGGGACCCATTCCTTTTTCAGACAACCACTATACAATGTAATGTTATCTTGGTTCTCCTTCCTGCCCCTTGGCTCATACCATACCGCTGTAAATGTTATAGCTCTCCCCCGGTCATCCATGCTCACGTCAACTACTTTCGCAACCCAAAACTTCACGTTCTCATGTTCATCATCCGATGGTTGAACTGCATTAAAAAAATGGACATCAGACATTTGTGGCATAAACTCTCTCTTCTTGGGTCCACAATATGGATGTGGGAGCAACGATTCAAACTCATTTTCAAAGAGACCACATGCTGGACGCAAGTCATTACCAACATTTGGCCAAAATAAAGGCCGTTCTGCCTTAATATCATCTTCTCGCATTTTTGCAAGGTCCTTTATCAATTGGTAGGTCTTGCTAATTACAACAGTAGTGTGTTCCTTCCAAGAGGGCTTCCAATCAGGAAATCTCCGGAGCATTTCCTCTTTGTATGCAATAAAAGCTTTTAAGCCTTCTATTTCACCTTTGGATTTCTCGCTGAATTCTTTTATAGGAGCCCATGTTGGATGCATTTCTTTAATCGGGATTGAAGTTAAGAGAGAGTAAGGTTCTTCAGGTTCCCATTTTGTATCAAGAGAATAGTGTTGCCACTGCATCATTGGTTTTTCATCCTTTAAGAAAAATCGAAAATAGTGTGGAGCGCTATGACCTATCAGGGCATCACCACCTTTTTGTATGAAAGGTAGAATAAAGCTCTTCCAATCATACATCCTCTCAACCATTGAGCATATTGTTCCTTCCTTACGGCCACCAACTTGCCTCCCACATTTTCTTATCAAGTCATCCATTGTCTCCATGTCCTTGTGTTTTAGTTCTCTTGAAACTGTGCTAAATACCTGATTGATATCCTCATGTGTGTGCCCAACCAACAAAAACCCAATTTCAATCTCATTGAAGATTCTATGAGCGATTAGCATTGAGCAAAATGCAAAGAAGAGTACATTCTTATTCTCTCGTCCGCAATTGTCTGCTTGTACTCTCAAAGTTGCTGGTAGGCGACCTTTTTCTGCATGTACGTTGTGAATTGCCTTCATAACGGATGCTACAACTTGATTGCTATCGTGTAGATGCAAGGAATCAATCCATATGTCTGCAAAAAACTTAAATCCGTGCACTAACACTCCACATAGATGTGTCTTTAAAAAGTATTTGCCTTGTAGCTTAGGTGGAGTGTTAACGAATCGAGGTAATGTTGTTGTATTTTGATCTATACCATCTACAATAATGCACATGTACTCATTTGGGTGAGAAATAGCTTGGTCCTTCCAAAATGCATATTTTATTCTAGAATGTCGAACAAGTCCATGATGAAATTCTCTCTTTCTTTTGTAAGCTTCTTTTTGTTCTGGAGATGTTGCACTCTCAAGTGCTCGCTTTAGATCATCACAGTTATTGCACTTTGACATTTTTTGCCTCTTTGGGATTTTAACATGTCCAAAGCTTTTTTTCCAAAGAGTAACAAAGTATGAAAAGATGCCGGTGCATGCCCTCTTTGCCTCTGTGTTTCTCCAATAGAGTTAAATACTTCTTTTTTGGTCAAACCTATTGGAAGATGCATTTCTGATAGTTGGGGTTGCGGTAAAGCATTTTCATAAATGTAATCTTTTAAAATTGCTGTTGCCGCAACCGTTGAGGCTCTTGTTTTGGGCCTTCCTATGTTTCCATGAATGTTAAATTTAACTCCATACTTTGCTTTATTAGCCAAATTCCAATATGTGCCATGTGATAATCCTGTAATAATGCGATATGCATTATTGCATATACTTTTTCCATTTATAAGAGGCCTTATTTGATGTCTAGAACTTCGCCTTCTCTTATCATTTACAAGAAAGCAAGACAATCTCATGAGTAGGTATTCATTTCTTCTGCTTCCTTTCCTTTGCCAGACATGTTCTCTACAACCCTTGATGTCATGTAAGTTAATGGATCACATACATGTATGCTTACAGCATGTAGATCGCATTGCTTTTAGCATAACATCTTCATTCATTACTCTTATTCTCTTTGGTTGCTTTTCTGGATCTGCCTGCACTCGTTGTCTTTTCATGCATCTGTATGTCCGTTTTGGGACCTTCTGTACATTCTTATTTGGATTTGTGTAGTTCTCCTTGTAAGATTTATTTGTCACGTTGTTTTCATGAGATGTTGCATCCTTGATCTTATCACTCTGACAGTCAAATACTGAATATTCCTTTGTTGATGTCATCCTTGCTTTTGATACATTCGTCAAACCATTTGTAACATTTACAAGTTCACAATCAAAGTCAAACACCGAATAGTCCTTTGTTGATCTCATCCCTACTTTTGATACAATCGTAGAACCACTTGTCACAATGGCATTAGAGTGTCCCGAATGATCTTCAAACTCATTTATTCCTAAGAGAACATCACTCATTGATGCACTTTCTATGGATTTCATAACTCCATAGTCAGTGGTGATAGAGTGTCCAGAATGATCTTTAAACTCATCTATTCCTAAGAGAACATCGCTCATTGATGCACTTTCTATGGATTTCATAACTCCATAGTCTTGAAACTCCTCTACTCCAGAGAGAACATCACTCATTATACTATCGTGCATGATTTCCATAATTCCATAGTTACCTGCTTTGACTCCAAGAACTTTATCAGTATCCATGAAGCCATCCATGCTTGAAAATATAACACTTTTGACATCTTTGCCCAAGTTCTCAATGTGCATGAACTCATCCACACCGGATAAGGCATCACTTGTGAAATATTTTTCTTTCTCGGTACCAATGAACTCATCGACTTCTGATAAGACGTCAGTGCTATAGTTGAGTGCATTGGAATCATCCATCTCTGAAGGAATAGAGCTTGGTACATTGGCATATTCTTTCAATTCTTTGATGTTGTAGTATACATTATGTTTATCATTAAAAACCACATGCCGAGTCTTTCCAATCTTTAAAAATTGCATGCTCCATCTCAAATCCTTACCTACCTCATAGTAGGGACCATCCAATGACATTGAGTTATCATCCATACCATCATCAGTAACTTTTTGAATTCTCATCTGCGCAAATGTCCAGTGTTCCACTTGTTCAAATCCCAAGACTTGACCGTCTGCTACATACTTATTTGCAAATGATAACATTTGTAAAATATCTCCCACTCTAAAATCCAAAGATATCACTTTGTATTCCTGATGACATGTGTTGGATAAGTCTCATCTCTGTCCCATGCAATAAATGCTTTGTTGGAAGTATTATAGGGCATAACATCTCCAAGGATTTCCATATCCCCACACCTATGCTTTAGCTCAACATGTGCACTAAGAATCCTTGATACGATAACCGCCACCTTATCTTCGCCAAGTCTTCTAAAGTGACAAATAGAATTTGGATCACTTTCATGGATTGTAGCAAATGCAACTACTTCTCTTTTGCAACATAAAATCACCTCCATCCCTGGAATAAATTTTGTAGCCATCTCCTTTGTGAGTTTCCTTTGCAAACAAGCTGTCACAACCATTATAAAGAACATTAGTCTCTTCTCAAATACTACTTTATTAATGATTTAAAAATCTAGAATTTGTTTGAAAATTTAATTAGACACTAACCAATAACAACCGTAAACCAATAATAACCCTAAATCGTAAACCAAAACAACCCTAAACCCTCAACCCTAACCAATAACAACCCTAAACCCTAAACCTTAAACCCTAACTCCCAAACCCTAAACCCTAAACCCTAACCCCCAAACCCTAAACCCTAAACCCTAACCCCCAAACCCTAAACCCTTACTTCAAACCCTAAACCCTAACTCCTAAACCCTAAACCCTAAACCCTAACCCCCAAACCCTAAACCCTAAACCCTAACCCCCAAACCCTAAACCCTAACTCCCAAACCCTAAACCCTAATCCCTAAACCCTAACACCTAAACCCTAAACCCTAAACCCTAAATCCTAAACCCTTAACCCTAAACCCCAAACCCTAAACCCTAACCCCTAAACCCTAAACCCTAACTCCCAAACCCTAAACCCTAAACCCTAAACCCTAAACCTTAAACCCTAACTTCCCAACCCTAAACCCTAACCCCCAAACCCTAAACCCTAAATCCTAAACCCTAACCCCCAAACCCTAAACCCTAAACCCTACCCCCTAAACCCAAACCACCAAACTCTAAACCCTAACCCTCAAACCCTAAACCCTAAACCCTAACCCTCAAACCTTGAACCCTAAATCCTAACTCCCAAACCTTAAACCCTAAACCCTAAACGCTACCCCTAAACCCTAAATCCAAACCACCAAACGCTAAACCCTAACTCACAAACCCTAAACCCTAACCCTAACTCACAAACCCTAATTCCTAACTCACAAACCCTAAGCCCTAACTCACCAAACCCCAAATCCTGAACCCAAACCACGAAATCCTAAACCTTAAATCCTATGAGTGTTTTCAGTAATATCATTTATTTAAGTAATAGTTTTAATTAGAATTTATAAGTAATAGTGGAATTGATAGTTGGGAGGGTGGTAGTGGGAGAAAGGGAGAGTGGGAAAGTGGAGAAAGGGAGTGTGGGAGGGTGGTAGTGGGAGAAAGGGAGAGTGGGAGAGGGAGTGGAAATGGAGGCGGTGGGGGTGCGGGTGGGGGTGGGAGGATGGGAGTGGGAGTGGGAGAGGGAGTGGGAATGGGGGAGGTGGGGGTGGGGGTGGGAGAATGGGAGTGGGAGTGGGAGAGGGAGTGGGAATGGGGGAGGTGGGGGTGGGGTGAGGGTGGGAGTGGGAGTGGGAGGGGTGGGGAGTGGGAGTGGGAGGATGGGAGTGGGAGAGGGAGTGGGAATGGGGGAGGTGGGGGTGGAAGTGGGAGGGGTGAGGTGGGAGGATGGGAGTGGGAATGGGGGAGGTGGGGTTGGAAGTGGGAGGGGTGGGGTGGGAGGATGGGGGAGGGAGTGGGAATGGGAATGGGGGAGGTGGGGGGCTGGGAAAATGGGAGTGGGAGTGGGAGAGGGAGTGGGAATGGGGGAGGTGGGGGGGTGGGAAAATGGGAGTGGGAGTGGGAGGGGTGAGGTGGGAGGATAAGGGTGGGAGAATGGGAGTGGGAGTGGGAATGGGAGTGGGGGGGGGAGGGGTCGGGGTGGGAGGATGGGAGTGGGAGTGAGAGGTGGAGGTGGGAGGATGGGAGTGGTTGGGAGAATGGGAGTGGGAGTGGGAGTGGAAGTGGGAATGGGGGAGGTGGGGGTGGGGTGAGGGTGGGAGTGGGAGTGGGAGGGGTGGGGTGGGAGGATGGGAGTGGGAGAGGGAGTGGGAATGGGGAAGGTGAAAGAATGGGCGTGGGCGTGGGAGTGGGAATGGGGGAGGTGGGGTGGGAGGATGGGGGTGGGAGTGGGAATGGGGTGGGAGGATGGGAGTGGGTGGGAGAGAGAGAGAAGATAATCTAATAGAGAGGCCAATGGGAGAGGAGATAATGTTATAGAAGGACCAATGAGAGAGAAGCACTTAAAACCCTAGTTTTTCTTATATATACTCTCCTTCTCTCATTGTTTCTCTCATTTCAACAAGGAAGAGCAAGAGGAGAAGCAAAAAGAGGAGGAAGAGCAAAAGCAAGCACAAGCAAGCACAAGCATAGATCTCAACCTTTTTCCAGGTACTTTTTTTAAAATTTGTATTCTTTGAAATTTTATTATAGAGAGAGAACTTAGAGAGAGAAAAGTGAAGGAAAGACTTTTAGAGAGAGATTATAAGAGAGAGAGTCTTGCTGCCTCGGCAGCAAAAGAGAGAGAGAGAGAAAGAGAGAGGGAGAGAGAGGAGAGAAGGGGGGGGAAAGAGAGGGGAGAGAAAGGGGGGGGGAGAGAAGGGGGGGGGGGAAGAGAGGGGAGAGAGGGGGGAAGCCGCTGCCCGTGGCAGCACGAGAGAGAGGGGAGGGAGAGAGAGAGAGGGGGGGAGGCCACTACCACGGCAGCGGAGAGAGGGGGGGAGAGGGAGGGGGGGGGAGGGAGGGGAGGGGAGGGGAGAGAGAGAGGGGGGGCCGTTGCCGCGGCAGCGAGAGAGGAGGGGGGAGAGAGAGAAGGGGGGGCGCAGTAGTGAGAGAGAGGGGGAGGGAGAGAGAGAGGGGGGGCCGCTACCGCGGCAGCGAGAGAGGAAGGGGGGGAGAGAGAGAAGGGGGGGCCACTGCCGCGGCAGCAAGAGAGGAGGGGGGGAGAGAGAGAAGGGGGGGCACGACAGCGCAAGATAGAGGGGGGAGAGAGAGGGGGGGGAGGCCGCTGCCGCGGCAGCGGAGAGAGGGGGGGAGAGGGAGGGGGGGGGAGAGGGAGAGAGAGAGGGGGGGGCCACTGCCGCGGCAGCGAGAGAGGTGGGGGGGAGAGAGAAAAGGGGGGGCGCGGCAGTGAGAGAGAGGGGGAGGGAGAGAGAGAGAAGGGGGGGCTGCTGCCGCGGCAGCGAGAGAGGAGGAGGGGGGAGAGAGAGAAGGGGGGGCAGCGAGAGAAAGGGGGGGAGGAGAGAGAGAGAGGGGGGGGAGGCTGATGCCACGACAGCGGAGAGAGGGGGGGAGAGGGAGGGGGGGGAGGGAGGGGAGGGGAGGGGAGAGAGAGAGGGGGGGCCTCTGCCGCAGCAGCGAGAGAGGAGGGGGAGAGAGAGAAGGGGGGGCGCGGCAGCGAAAGAGAGGGGGAGGGAGAGAGAGAGAGGGGGGGCCGCTACCACGGCAGCGAGAGAGGAGGGGGGAGAGAGAGAAGGGGGGGCCGTTGCCATGGCAGCGAGAGAGGAGGGGGGGAGAGAGAGAAGGGGGGGCACGACAGCGCGAGAGAGAGGGGGGGGAGAGAGAGAGGGGGGGGAGGCTGCTGCCACGGCAGCAGAGAGAGGGGAGAGAGGGAGGGGGGGAGAGGGAGAGAGAGGGGGGGCCGCTACCACGGCAGTGAGAGAGGAGGGGGGGGAGAGAGAGAAGGGGGGAGGCACGGCAATGAGAGAGAGGGGGGAGAGAGAGAAGGGGGGGCAGCGAGAGAGAGGGGGGGAGAGAGAGAAAGGGGGGGAGGAGAGAGAGAGAGGGGGGGGAGGCCACTGCCGCGACAGCGGAGAGAGGGGGGGAGAGAGAGAAGGGGGGGCATGGCAGCGAGAGAGAGGGGGAGGGAGCGAGAGAGAGGAGGGGGGGCCGCTGTCGCGGCAGCGACAGAGGAGGGGGGGAGAGAGAGAGAAGGGGGGCCGCTGCCACGGCAGCAAGAGAGGAGGGGGGGAGAGAGAGAGGGGGGGCGCGGCAGCGAGAGAGAGGGGGAGGGAGAGAGAGAGAGGGGGGCCACTGCCGCGGCAACGAGAGAGAAGGGGGGAGAGAGAGAGAAGGGGGGGAGGCGCGGCAGCGAGAGAGAGGGGGGAGAGAAAGAGAGAGGGGGGGGAGAGGAGGGGGGGCAGAGAGAGAAGGGGGGGGCCACTGCCACGGCAGCGAGAGAGGAGGGGGGGAAAGAGAGAAGGGGGGGTGCAGCAGCGAGAGAGAGGGGGAGGGGGAGAGAGAGAGGGGGGGCCGCTGCCATGGCAGCGGGAGAGAAGGGGGGGAGAGAGAGAGAAGGGGGGGAGGCACGGCAGCGAGAGAGAGGGGGGAGAGAGAGAGAGGGGGGGCCACTACCACGGCAACGAGAGAGAGGGAGGGGGAGAGAGAGAGAGAGAGAGAGAGAGAGAGAGAGAGAGGGGGGGAGGCCACTGCTGCAGCAGCGAGAGGGAGAGAGGGGGGGAGAGAGAGAGAGGGGGGGGAGGCCGGTGCGCGAGAGAGAGGGGAGGGGAGAGAGAGAGGGGGGGGAGGCCGCGGCAAGTGAGAGAGAGAGTGGGGAGAGAGAGTGGGGAGCACAAGTGAGAGAGAGAGAGAGAGAGAGAGAGAGAGAGAGAGAGAGAGAGAGAGAGAGAAAAGGGGAGGAGAGAGTGGGAGAGAGAGAGAGAGAGAGGGGAAATGAAGAGGAGGGGAGAGAGTAGACTAAGATGAGAGAAAACGTAGACTAGAGCGGAGAGGAAAGAGAGAGAGAGAAGAGTGAGAGAGATGGACGAGAGATGAAAATTTAGAGAGGGAGGACACAAGAGAAAGTACGATCGAGATAGAAAATCTTACCAAGAAGAGGAGAAATGAGTGGGTGACGATCGAGAAGAGATAAAGGAGAGATGTTTTGATGGAAGAATTTGGGAGCTACGATCAATGAGGCATATTAGAGGAGATTGGTGTGTGATTTAGTCGAAACTTAAACAAACAAAACTATAAACCTTGGTGTTTGATGAAAATTTAGAGAGGAAGGGCACAAGAGAAAATACGATCGAGATAGAAAATCTTACCAATGAGGAGGAAAAATGAGTAGGCGACGATCAAGAAGAGATAAAGGAGAGATGTTTTGATGGAAGAATTTGGGAGCTACGATCAATGAGGCATATTAGAGGAGATTGGTGTGTGATTTAGTCGAAACTTAAACAAACAAAACTATAAACCTTGGTGTTTGAAAAGAGAAACGTGTGGAAACTAGAATTTCAAATTTCCCGCCTTTTTTTAAACTATGAATCCTTGTGTTTGAAAAGATAAACGTGTGAAAACTTGAAAATTGTGATAAAAGACAACCTTGTGTTTGAAAAGACAAACGCGTGGAAACTTGAAAAGTGTGAAAAGACAAATGTATGCGAAAAGGAAAACTTGTGGAAACTTGAATTTTAAATTTTTCTTTGTTTTTGAATTTAAAATGAGCTTCACTTTCATTTTCAATTTACTAGTTTAATTTAAACTATAATGCATTTTGTTTTGGAATATAGAAAGTATAATTTTAATTTTATTACATTTTAAATTAAAATTTTAAAAGTAGTTTAACTTACATTCGTTATTATTACTTTAATTTATTTCTTTTTAGGAAGAATTAATATATTCTTCTAGGCAAATATTAAATTTTTAATTTTAAGTCTTATTTTCTTTATTTTACGTTATTTTTTCATAAACTTTAAGTTAAACTACTTTATAGTTTTTATTATTTAATTAAGATTTTAACTTCTTATTAATGTGAATGTTCAATTCTTATGAGTTGTAAGTAAATTAGTTTTTGAAAATATAAATTTTATCTTTTTTAAACTCACAACCTTAGTGTATTAAAAAGAATAATGAAAAATAGATTATTTTTTGCTTTTAATTCGCAACCTAAGGATATTAAAAAGAACAATGGAAAAGAAATTATTTCTTGCTTTTCTTCGCTTCGACGGTTGGTGTAGTCTAGGTTAGCATAGATTAGTTTGTCCTTAGAGGAGAGAACTCCAAAAAAACCAATCAAAGCCATGCTCAAAATTTCCCGACTAGTTCCTAATCAGAGTCAGTCGATTCGTTCACATTCGGTTTCACAGTCACAACAACCCTACCATTTAAGCAACGATTAAGGTTTTTAAACTTTCAAGATGATTGAAAGTTGTATCAGTGGACATGATAGATTACAGTTGAATCAGTTAAGGGACTAGACATAGCAGATTATATTTGTACCAGTTGTGGGAGTTGACAGAGCATTTTACACTTATATCAGTTGCGGGAGTTGACAGAGCATTTTGCACTTATATATGACAGACTTCAAATTTGTATTCAGAGATCATTGTAAATCCTTATTTTTTTTCACATTTATGCTCTAAGCCTTGTAAAGCCTTTTAGGCTATTCCCAAAGCATTTATGCTCTAAGCCTTGTAAAGCCTTTTAGGCTATTCCCAAAGCATGAAATTGACACTTATATGATTGGGAAGAATAAAAACTTGAGGTGTATTAATGGGACTCATTGTACTTTTGATTTTTCAAAGTAATTGTAGTTTGTCAAAGTACCTAAAATTTGTGTTGTGCTTGAATATAGGATGGATCTTGAGGCTACAGCATTTGTCAATGGTATGATACTGAAATACAATGGAAGAATTTATGCCCCAAAGGACTTCAGAAATTGGACAGTTATTGACACAACAAAGAAAGCATGGTTCTTGGTCTTAAGTAAAGGAAATTCATTCTAGTGATGACAAAGAGAGAGTTGGGGAAAGATGCGTGGGCATCAAATGTATCTTTCTCAAAGAGCAATTTGATTCAAGGGGGCACCTTAGTAGGAATAAAAATTGAAAAAGATAGCAGTACAATGATGATTTACACAAAGTCAAGAATGAGCAATAGATCGTTTCTTCTTTCTAAGAAAGATGCAATGCACTTTGTGATGCCGCCGCCAAAAGCACCTAGATTTCCTGAATTGGTTCCTGGATTGGAGATCCTTCAACATGTGTGGGAGGAATTTCCCATTGAGGAAGCAAGAAAAATGCAGTCAAAGATTATCCTTGAATACTTTCAGGGTGTCATTGAACAAGGTTCAACTTCATTGGAGGGACCTAAGGTGCAAGAATCCACACATGAGAAAGGAAGTGATGAGACACGCCATGTAGACCTGGTTCATGGTAATACAAATGAGAGAGGAAGTGGAGTGGATGAGATAGAACACATTGTAGCAATGGATGAGGGTCTTGTACACGTGGATGCTTACAAGGGATCTACATCTGAGACAGGAATTGAATTGGTGGAGATCGGACATGCACATGCATCTCAAACAGAAATTGAATTGAGTGAGACATGACATGCATCAGATAAGACAGGACATGCACACACATCTCTTGTTCATGGTATTACTCACTTAGATGGTGTAACTCATGAAGTTGATGGAATAACAGAACAAGTGAAGCCCTTAAGTATACCTGAAGTTGAGGCAATAGAAGAAGAAGTAGGGCGATCTAAAGCAGTTCACATTGAGCCCCTAAAAAATAAACCTCGACGTCAAATGCAAAAGGCAAGTACTTCACGAGGTACAGTTCCAAGTCCTATAACTGGAAAAAGAGGTCGTTCATATACAAAGAAAGGGCAAAGAAGAGAAGAGGAAGAACATGAAGAGGATGCGGAGGTTCTTGAAATGGAGTCAGATCTAGAAGCAGAAATGTTATCAATGAAGAACCTAAATCTTCACTTGAATGAGGCTGTGACAGATGAGGATCTAGGATATATATGGGGCCAGAAGACTCAAGTTATACATGCTTCAACAGTGGTCAAAGCAAGTGTCTTCACCAACAGCAGGACCTTAGATACAGCCTATGCTGAAAAGATTTTTCAGGCTTTGATTGATGGAAAAAACCAGTTGTTTCTAATTTGGTACTCCGTCCAGGAACATTTTGGCCAGTCATGGGAGATTATAGTCAATCCATCAATTTCTCTCAGCCTATAGATTTTGAGATGCAATTCACTAAGTTCCTCGGAAAACAAGTTCCCTCACTTCAAGAAGGACAGAGTTCAGTGAATGATCCAAAACGACATATAAGGGATGCCAAGAGAAATTTCTTAGCTCATTGTACATTTGAGGCAATAGATGGTCAGCACTATGCCTATGCTTGTAATGAGCGCTCTAGAGATGCATACAAGAAAGAAGAAATTGATTATCAAACCTTCGCGAGTGTGCCTCAATTTCACTACTATTCTGCATGCATTTGTATCTTCAAGAACGAGAAAAAATATTTGATTGAGTCAGAAAGACTTAATCATGACATTTATGCACTACGAAAAATCACCTCCACTTCAGAGATGTTTCTTAAAGCTAGGACCATATGGAAAACTTTTAATTCTCCTTTGACCACTCTCAAAAGAACTGCAACTAAAGTGGAAGCGGATAATCTTGTTGACTTCTAAACATGCTTGAGTGCCATTGTACCAAGGGGAAAGCAGGAAAGAGCTGTGGTGATTACAAGCTTTAAGACAGTAAGGGATAGGTGTCAAGACTACACAAGCATACTTTTCCGTAGTGACGTGTGTCTTGCATGTGAGAAAGGAGATGTCACATATGAGGCTCCATCGTTGATTAAAGAGAAGGCAAAGAAGATTGAGAAAAAAGAGATGACAGCTCGGATGTGGAGGCCTTTAAGAAACTTACCAGACAAATACACGTCTTGCTGCAGAGAAATTAATGTCCAAAGAATGGTTTTTTGGCAAAAAGGATAAAGATCATTGCATGGAAGATTGCATCATCCAACGGGTCAAGCGTGATGCAGTAAAGAGTGCAATTGAATATTTATTGGCAGAAAAAAATATTCCAATTAGCCAATGTAAAATTGATCATAACATTGTGAGGCAGATGGCATCAGCTTTACCGTCAGCTAAACAGAAGGCTTGGGCGCATAAATGGGTGAAGGTAGAAGATGATGGATCTGAAATTACTCCTTCTATGAGAAGTGACATTCCGGAAAATGTGTATGCATATGCACAAAAAGTCATCAATAAGCACACTCTCAGAAAAGAAAAAACTTTGAACAAGGGCTTTTTTTTCATACATGAAATCATTTTAGAGTCTGGAAAGAGTGTTGAGTGCAAGGGAGTTTCATTGAATGATTTTTTGTCCAACGACACTGCTTGGGAGAGACCTTAGCTTTTCTTTGTCTATGAAATATCATCGGATGACATTCGTCAACTCCTTGACAGAATATTACATACCACCATTGGTAGAGTGGGACAATGTAACATAGTCATATTTGCTGATAAAGATGACAAGGAACAAATGTCTGCTACCCTAGAAAAAAAATATGGCAATGAGCTTAAGATTTACAATGGTATATACTCAAGAAAAAGGGACAAGAGAGAATGCGGTCTCAAGATACAGAGTCTAGAAACCTTTTTTTTGTGCATGAAGAGCCCTTACAATGATCACTCCTTACAAAACAATATAAGAGGGAATGCAAAGAGATTGCAACTACTGCTAGAAGAGCATGAAGCTCCAAGTCCCCTCCATTGCAACGCAAATCACTATGAAAGGCCAGCAAAAAGTACTGATCTTTTAATTAGTATGATGGAATTTTTACTACCGTCCGAATGGGAAGTCACATTGTGTTGAATGGGACATTTGTTTGAAGCTCTTATCAGAAAAGGACACAATGTAAATATTATTGAGAGCCCTGCTTGCTTGGAATACCTTGATACCCTGGCTTCTCTCATAATAAAGTTTGATAAGAAAGGTTCGATCTCACATGAAGAGGATGCTGACATAGAGATGATCATGTATGATGAGAGCAAGAAAGATGATGAAAATGATCAAAGCTCTGGATATGATAGTGAGGACACCAGCGATAGCAAGGAAGCAGAAGAAGATGGATATGACACTGACCTTGCCTCTGAAGGTTACATAAAAAGACCACGAAGATATGTAGAGGTATGAAAACTTATGTTTAATTTTCTTTATTCATTTAAAGGTCTTTTTAAATTTATAATTAATTTAAAATTTTGAATCTCATAATTATTTTATCCTTTTATAGGAGAAGGGAGAGGAGGAGGATGAGGAGGACATAGCTAGAGTAGAGAATATAGAAAGCTCATCTCAAGAAAGCAAAGCTACTCTGGCTATCCATCGGATGACTCTAGAGAATAATCATACCTTGCAGCAAATGGAGAAGTCATTTCAAGTTAGGTTTCAAGTTCGAGAACAACCTCTTACTTTTCTATTCGATGAAGAGGACATTTCAATCCTTATAAACTTCAAGAAAGAGTTTAATGACAAGGTCATAATAGCCATCCTCAAGTTTGACACAAACTTTTTACTGACTTTATGCTTTTGTATTTCCATTGGATCAAATGAACTAATATTCTTTTCTTTTTATTGCAGTATGGTTTTACAACAGCTTTCCCTATATATACAAAGATGTGCATATATGGTCGATCCTCTTTTTTCTAGTGTACTTAGCAATAAGTAGAAGACCATAGATGATGTTTTTAAGTGGTTGCAACCTATTGATTTGACTGTGGCACGAGTTATCTTTACTGCATATCACGAGGAGTGAGTATCAATCCCTACCTAGCTTATCTCTTACATTGTGGAGGATTATATCAAATAATAATTATTCTTAATTGATAATGCAGCTTGCATTGGAGCTTGGTAATTGTGGACATCTTAGCCAAGCAATGCTTCTTTGTCAATTCAATAGCATCTATCCATGGCAGTGTCAGAGTAAGTATAACCTCCTTGTGTCATAATTATGTCAATGAGATGCATCCTATGCAATGCGCACATTCATTTATGTTTTCTATTTTGATGTGTAGATCGGCTCGAAAGTTGGTAGGTGCTATAGATGCACTTATGCATATGGAGGGTGACTTAGAAGATCAAATAGAGTATGTAACATGCCCTGCAGTGAAGCAGAATGATGACCACAGTTGTGGGTGGAGAGTTGGATATAACTGCTTTTTGCTCCTTGCTCAAATTTTTAATTTGAGAGGCGGTGAAACCTCATTGTCGACATATACAGACTTGCATCTATATGCATTTATGTCATCTATCATTAAGGCATTTATTGATAACGTGGTGGAGCATCCAGAGGAAACATTGGTTGCTACACCCATAAGTTGTCCTAATGTAACCGCTGTATTGGACGAAATGGGGAGCTCTTTTGAGGTTAGGGTTATCATTAGCAAGCAACCTCATGTTTTGACTTTTGGTAAGGAAGTTACAATCCTCTCCGACCCTTTGAAAGAGGTAATGACAAAGTCATGATGGCCATCCTCAGGTTTGATATGAACATCTCTTGGCTTGATACTTCAATCATTTGATTCAATCTGCTTCTAACATTTGTTTATTTATTGCTGCAGTATGGTTATATCTCACTTTCCTAGATTAGTACAGAATCGTGTCTGTATGCTCGATTCTCTTCTTTCAGCTGTACTTAGTGATACCAAGAAGACAGTAGATGATGTTTGTTCAATGCTACAACCTTTAGACTTGGATGGCATACTAGTTGTCTTTATGCCATATTATGAGAAGTAAGTATCGTCTCAATCTTTCTTTTACTCTCTTATTTATAATATTGTGTCAATTAATACTTAATATTGTGATAAATCTTATCGCTCTTTATTGGTGATGTAGTTCACATTGGAGCCTAATAGTATGGGATCTTGATGACAACCATTGTTGGTTTGTCAACTCATTTACAGGCTTTCACGGGGTGTTCAGGTAAGTGTTTTTTTATCATATCATTATGAACATGCATCTTACTATTTACTACACAAATTCACTTTGTCATATGTCATGATGGACAGGTCTGCAAACAAGTTAGTTTCTGCGATTATGAAAATCAGGGAGCATCAAGACCAACCAAATTTCCAGACACGCCTCGCAGTGGAGCAGAAAGACATGTTTAGTAGTGGGTGGAGAATTGCCTACAACTTCATGTTGTATCTCAATGAAATTTTTGAACATGTCTCAATAGAAGCATATACCAAGCTCGAGCTACAAGATTTTGTGGCTAAGACTGTTCACTACCTAAATGCTACCATTGGGAAACAACATGATGGACTCAATGAAGAACCTGAGGGAGCCAAAGAAAAAAAAGAGACAATTCAGTCTCCTTCTGTATCACAGCCTCAAGTAGAAGCATTACAGTCTACACTTGAATTAGAGACTCAATGCATTCTTCCTACACAAGAAGTGGAGACTCAATGTGCATCTACAACATCACATCTTGTAAAGGAGGAAGAGATTAAGTCTATCCCGATCGCACCAGAAGTAGAATCTCAATGTACACCATCCACACAAGTAGAGACTCAATGTACTCTTAGAGAATCACAGCCTCAAGAGGACTCATCAGACTCTATTCAGTTGTAAAACATGTAGAAAGAGACATGAGTCCTTGAAGATTTTTATCTTGTTTGTATTGATTAATGATAGTGTCTTTTAAACTTATGTCAAATGTTACAATACATTAGGATATTTTATGATATTTATTCATTACAATACATTAGGTTTTACTTTTTTGAAAGTCTAATTTATTATGTACAATAAATATCTTATGATGAGAATCTAATAATTATATCATTCTTATGTTCCATCACTTTATTTTATAGATTTCAATGTACTCAAAATCTATCATTTATTATGTACAATAAATATCTTATGATGAGAATCTAATAATTATATCATTCTTATGTTCCATCACTTTATTTTATAGATTTCAATGTACTCAAAATCTATCATCTCACATGTCTTGCATTACGGTCTTGCATCAGCAAGTCTAACTTATATTATATTAAAAGAATATCTCATGATGAGATTCTAATAATTACTAACTTATATTATATTAAAAGAATATCTCATGATGAGATTCTATTAATTATATCATTCTTGTGTTCCATCATTTTATTTTATAGATTTCAATATACTATCACTATCTTACATGTCTCAAATGTCTCCCATTACGGTCTTGCATCCCATCATTTTATTTTATAGATTTCAATGTACTCACTATCTTACATGTCTCGCATTACGGTCTTGCATCTAGTCATCTCAGCCTCTACCAATTCTTTATTCTAAATCTTTCATCCCACATTATGAGTTTGTAGTTCTATAAATCCCCTAGTAGTCGTTCATCTTCTATATCTCACCCGCAGCAAACACTTCTTCCACTTTGCTCTTCTTACCTTACTCCTCTCCTCAAGCTTGCTCCTTCCTCTCCTCAAGCTTGCTCCTTCCATCTTGCCCGCAGCCTTGCCTCCTCTTCTCAAGCATACTCCTTTCATCTTGCCTTACCTCCTCTAGTTACCTTCCTCACTCTCGTTACCTTCCTCACCTCGTTCGTCTTCTATATCTTTCCTCACTCTCATTACCTTCCTCACCTCGTTCGTCTTCTATATCTCACCCGCAGCAAAAACTTCTTCCACTTTACTCTTCTTACCTTACTCCTCTCCACACTTCTTCCACTTTACTCTTCTTACCTTACTCCTCTCCTCAAGCTTGCTCCTTCCATCTTGCCCGTAGCCTTACCTCCTCTTCTCAAGCATACTCCTTTCATCTTGCCTTACCTCCTCTAGTTACCTTCCTCACTCTCGTTACCTTCCTCCTCTCGCTTTTATGGATCTTTTTAAGGTAATTGATTCTGTCGAGCAAGCCATTAGCGGCATCAAAGAATGGATTGCCAAGAACCAAGGAAAGAGAGAGGAGAGAAAGCAAAATCTAGCTCCATTAACCCAGTACGAGAAGGATGACTTTGCTTATCAGAAGGGCTTAGAGAAGGAAGAGGAAAGAAAAATAAGTATGGCTACTACCGAAATAGATAAATTGCAGTCATATAGGAGAGAGTTGATAGACTTTCAAAGTGAGATATCTTCGCGTGTGGCTCGTTATGGAAGATTTTCCCCCGAGGAAGCGCAAGCCATTCGGAATAAACAAAGTGTTATGCAGGAGAAAATTCATCAATCCTTACTTCTCTTCTATAATTTTAACTACATCGATGAGGATGAGATGAGCTCAGCTCTTGAATGGGTTGAATTTAGGCTAAAGACTTGAAAATAGAAAATTCATCAAATTAAATGGCTGTAGTCTTGAAAATAAATTTGCCTTCCAGTGAGAGTCTTATTGTAACTTTTGGTGTAATTTGCCTTTCAATGAGAGTCTTATTGTAACTTTTGGTGTTTTTCAAGACCTAAATTATAAATATTGTGAGAGTTTGCTACTTCCACTTGTAACTTTTGAAAGTGTTTCCTAAACACTATTATAAATATGAAGAGAGTTTATAATTATTGAACCACTCTTTTTTGTGTAACTTATCTCAGGCTTAACTTTTAAAGGTGTTTATTAACACCATTAAATATTAAGAGAGTTTACAATAACCGAATCTTATTTTTTCATGTAACTTATCTAGGCTGCGTTAAATTTTATAATTTTAGTTTCACGTCCTTAAAAAATATATTAAAAAATGCTTGTTTTTATGTTTTTGTATGTGCTTTGAAGATTGGGTTTTTCTTAAATTTTCTCTGAAAACTAGTCCAAAAGTATATGTAAAAATGAATTTGTACATTGACAAGTCCAAAATTAATGAAATAAGTGTTTTTGGAAATAATTTTTGATCCTGCAGAGGCCCTTACTTTTTGTTTCAAAGAGGCTGAAAAGTTCCAAGAGCCAATGAATCTACCTTCCAGCTCACACAGGAAGCTACGAATCTCTCAGCACTATACACGGAAAAGCTTAAAGAAGAGGCTGGACTGGAGGGGAGAGGAATAAATCTTTGGAAAGATGAACTGCTTGTTGCTGATGAAAATGAGAAGGTATGATCTTGTTACTTCAAATCAAATACTTTGTCTTTTGCATAAATGTTTTGTAGGTTGTGTATTGTCTCACTCCAATCTTTTGATATGTGGCAGCTACAAATTGAGGATGACACATTCCTTCAGAGATCAAGTGGAAGCAGGCCGGTTGGGTTTCGCAAACTGTCAAGCCTAGCTCATTATATTCATGATCTAGGCAGTGCTAAGATCTTGATTTACCATAGGCAGTTGAGCAACAATGGAGAAGCTATTGTTTATTTCTTAAAATGTTTGTCCAAGGTTTTAGGTGGACATGATCTTTCATGGCAAAAGGAAAAGATCATTTTGATAGAGAGGTTGTCTGCCATAGATATATTTGGAGATTATGTGAATAAACAAGCCTCTAGGGCCTCTTACTTTTTGTCTTGCACTTCTTATGCATTAGCATGTGGTGTTAAGGAGCCCAAATTTCTGGAGGGCTATGGAAAACACAAGCTCATAAGGTTTCGAGAGCCACCCATGATTGCATCAGGTGACACAATCCAAGAAGAAGAACACGTGGAGACAGCTGAAGAAAAGGATACCCCTCCCAGACAAGCAACAGAGGCAAGCATTTATAAACAGACAGTCGACATCAAACCAATAAGGAAGAAAAAGACTCCAATCAAGATCAAAAAGAGAGTTCAGATCGGCAGGCCCTGGGAGAAATAGGATTTAGTCATCAAATATAGCACAAACATTATATTGAAGTTGAACTGATTTGTACAAAGTCTTTGATGTCTGGTATGATCTTGTATAAAAATTCTATTGATTGAGTTTGAAAACATGTGGACATAACACCAATAAGTTACAAATGAGTCCTATTGATGTTTACTTGTCCATTTATGGTTTCTAAATATCTTCGATTCCCTCCATTGTCTATGTCTCTCTGCTACCATTGAATTGTCTAGAGTTTGTCTTCGTCTTTGCTTTTGGGCTAGAAGAAAAGCAAGCTTGATTTTAGAGCTAGCAACTTTTCTTTTAGCATGTAGCCTCTGTAGTATGCCTCGATAAAACCATTGGAAGACTTCCTTCAGACTATTTGCCTTTTGACTCCCTCCATAGTGTTGTGTGTGTCTAAAAAATGCATTACGTGCCATGTAGTGAGACTTCTCCATGCCTTGGGTAGACCACATTGTTGGGCATCCATACTTTTTGACAAAATAGGGAGGTGGTTGTAGATGATATGCTGTAAGACATAAGAATGCATAGTAAGTAATAAAAAAAAGAGGATCACACTTAAGTAAAAGAAGAAGACAGAACCTTACCATGTAGTGAGTTATATTGCAAGCTAACCACGCGTCTTTCATTGACTTCCCAAAATGTTTAATTGCCTCCTCAAAGTCCTTGTAATCACTCTTTATCCATGTTACTTTGTTACAGAACATGAAGAGTTGATCAAGAGACCTCCACACCTCTGCCTTCACATTTCGTGCTTCCCCATCTGCCTCATGATCTTTCACGGCATTATGGACTTGCTTCCACAATCCATAATTAATCTTTGAAACTGTTCTACCTTGCCTTACTTGCTTACTGTGTTTGGGTCGAGACAAGAATCTTCTTGCCTTAACACCACCAATAGAGGGCTTGATTGGTACCTCCTTGCCATTGGTAGACTTTTTAAAATCCTTTGTGATTTGAACATCTCCTCCATGCAGACCTATATCGGATAACACTTTTTCCAATGCTTGAAGAGCATCCTTTCGATTTTTTTCGGGACGGAGTTTCCAAGCAAATCCAATATACAAAAATACCAATTTCTCAATAATTCGACATAGACCATGCAATGTGCAGATGTGAACATTACATGGTGGAATGTCCAGAATGGCCTTGAAGTCAGGGTCAACTTTATCTCTATTAGGTGCTCTCTTCCACCATTTGGAATCCATTACTTGAGCTGATTCTTTGCAGTAAAGATAAGGAGACTTTGAGTTGCCTCCTTTACTAACGTTATACATGCACTTAAGTGTTTTAAGATCCCCGGCCATGTGCCACTCTACTTGAAAATCACCTTTTCCTGCAACATGGAGATTCTCGCCTTGCACTTGTCTTTTGATTATTCTTGGTATTTCCGTGTGGTGAAACACCCAATCTAGTGTTTCATGGTCTTCTGTCTTCACCTGGTAGATTATAGAAAACAAAAGTCTTACTATAACAGATTTGAAAACAATGACCAAAATCAAGTACAAAACAAAAAATGATCATACCTGGAACGAGCCTAACCACCATATGTGTTTCTCTGACTGCACACTAAAATACCTCGAACTCGCTTCAGTCAATGATGTATCAAGTGCTCCATTCATCAATGTAATAGTAACTCTTTCCATTTTCTTTTCCTTTACAACCTCACACTCATCCAGTTTGATAACAAATTTCAAAATGCCTTTGCACTCCTCAAATGTTATTCCATAAAACTCGACCATTCTTCTTTGAAGTTGTTGTAGATCTACAAATATATTGTTCCAAGGATCATACACAGTGGTTCCTTTACCACCATGAAATATTTCTTCAATATGGATATATTGCCCAATAAAATCATCTATACTTTCATTCAAATGACCTCTTATCCTCCACACGGTTGCTGGATTTGGCGGTAAAACTCGTTTAATCCTTTGATCTTTCAAAGTTGAGGATATCGCATGGAAAATTGAACTATATCCCTTCCTACTAACTCCACTAACATCAAGAGCCTCTTGGATTGTAGTGCCATCAACTTGATTATTGGATACAAAGTCCTCTACAACATTGCATTTGACTGTTTTGTATTTTTTTTCCTCAATCAAACCTTTTGCTACACCACAAGAAAGCAATCCTTTCATTTGTTTAACAGGAAGAAGGTTCGGATCCATATTTTCTTTTGCACGCTCCAATAATTTCCTATAGTAACAACACAATATGCCTATATCAATCAGCACCTCCATTCTTGTTTTGCGGTAATGGACGAAATAGATATAGTCATTTGAGAGCCTTTTTGAGTATACAAAATGATAAATTTCAATCTAACCTTGCTTCCTGAATTCTTCGCTTGCATCCACCAGTCCCAGCCTTCAAATTTGCAATGTTTTTAATCTTCCTGCTACGTAGTCTATCTCCAAGCATGGTTCTCTTCTTTCTTGCTCTTGTCAACTCTTTTTTACTCTTTGAATGCTCCTCAATTTCATTCTGCAACTGCTGCTCCAATTTTGCATGAATGGCTATCTCCTGCATCTTGGCCCCCTTTTCTTGTAGGTACATCATTTTATACGTTTTCGCAAATGCATACTGCGCTGAGATATAACCAAGAAGTCCATTTTGTCCATCGCCAGCAAACCTCAGTAATGTGGTGGGATTGACAAATGGAGGTGTAGAGTTTTTTCCTTGACATTTTGGATATATGCTTCCATCGCACCATAAGTCAATATGTTGAAGCCCTTCTCTTCTCATATTTTCCCACTGTTGAGCATTCAGCACCGTATCCTTTCGTCTTTTTTGTGCTGGAGCATATTGTTCTTCTAAGTCGATGTGAAGATGGTGTAATCGCTTCTTCTGAGATAGTGACTCACTAGTATCGGCCATTTTTTGTGCTTCTGAGGTTGCGAAGTTTGCTTGTCAATCTTTTAGTCATTTTGTAACATGAATCGTGGAAGTGTGGCGGTATCCATGTAAATATTTTGAAAACTTGCAATCACCAAGTTCAGTGATGGATTATTTATGAAAGGCCTACACACGTCGGCAAAAGAGATGCGAAATCTTTGGTAAACAAAAAAAATCTAAGGAGATATTTAATGCAAAATCGTGTTAGTCAGACAAAAGATTATCTTATTCCTTTCTGAATTGATAGTTCTGTAGTCCTTACTGACAGTTCTGAGCCATGTTTTCATATTTTACTATTTTTGAGGTCTTTTAGGAGAGAAATAAATCAAAAAATAGTGAATTTCTTACAGGGCCCCAAAATGAGCTCCCTTTTTCCCTAATGGCGTACCACTGAGGAAGCGTGCATTATTTCCATCATTCAAGTCCGACATTGGAAGAAAATAGGACATGTACTCATAGATGAGATACTTAATGACATTACTAATCTTCTAAGCATTGAGGAGGTTCAGAATGCATGTGATGAAGTGGGCATAAGAACCAAAGGATATCAAGCTCTCTACCAATTGTGTTGAAAGATACACTTCACAAAAAAGGCATCAAAAAGTGTATTTTTCCAGTCCTAGGAAGGATAAGATTAGCAAAGATGATTTGCAATTATGATGTCAATGTAAAATTGGAGAATTCTATTGCATCAATGATTTGTTAACCATTGAGTTGGTGGTGTTATGTCTGTTAATATTCTTGTTGAACCAAACATGCATTTGAAAGGCTCAGAATGGAATCCTAATATTGCTTTCAATCTAAAAAATGTTCACTTTTGCACTTTGCATGCATTAATGCATGTCTTTGATTGTTTGCTCAAGTGTTACATTGATCATGCTTTTACAATGCAAGGCAAAGAAAGTCAGCATATAACTCTTCAGAAAATAGGAGAGCTACTCAACTCAATTGGCTACCATGGTGGCAATGTGCAAATTGCTATTGACAAAAAGAGCTCTTCAAAGCCCCGGGACTTATGGCAAGATTTATGTAAATGCACGACGTTTGACTACACGACTCCGAGCCTTGTAGTCCTTCGTGAGAGAGTTTGGTTTGAATTCAAGAAGATTGTCAAAATAATGAGCAAAAGTAGCACAACTATAGACGATCGAAAAACATTTCAAGAAATATTACAAAATTTCACAAAGGCCATGGTGGATACTTGAGTTGAAACTAACATTACTCATTACATGGTAAAGATATACAATTCCTTTTGTTTATATATTTGCTGACTTTCTCTATACTTTTGCAACACATATTGTATGCCCATGGTGCATATTTCATGAATGAGTACGGTTCTCTTGAAATGTGGAGCACTCAAGGCATGGAGAAATCTCAATATCGAACCAGAGGAGTATATTTTAAAAACACAAGGCATGGAGGAGGAAAGATTCGTTCAAATTATCTGAAAGAAATGTTTAATTGGTTTTATGGATGTACTTTTGGATGAGAATTAACCATGGGAAGGGCTCGTACTAGCAATTTAGTAATGGTGGCAAAGAAGGAGGCAAAAAAGAGAAGGTCAACAAAATGGAAAGATGGCACATGTGGCATGGAGATCCTCATCACAAAGGTGTGAAGAAAGAGTTTGGATTTAGTTTTGTACTAAATTCTATTTACAAACAGAAAACTATTGCAAATAAATTTTGAAACATGATGAAATACTTTGCAAATCTTGTCATTACAAAAAAGTAAAATGACAAAAAAGTAACAAACTTGTGTTTATAAAGAAAGAGCTAATCGCTCGTGATTATCTTTTGTACTTCAAACTCCTCCTCTTCAACATTTATTTTCCCTCTATAGCCAAAGAACTTCTTGCAAGACTATAACCTTTCAAGGAGTCTACATTAATGAGTCTTTCCCCTAATGCATAGCTTGCATAACAAAGGAAGCAGCCAACTTTGGATGGCCAAAAACTTGGCCCAAATCCAAAAATATGAATAGCTACACATTTTTCTATCAACATGATCTTGGAAGAATTAAAAGGAATAAAGGTATATCTTGTATATCTAGAGAGAGCCTTAAGTGTCAAAATTAGAAATCTGCATAATTAGATCACTTGTTGTGATAAACATCAAAAATCTCTTTATCAATAGAAGCAATATAATGTGCAAGAGTAGCATCCATGCCAACTCTTGCACGACCAGCACCTCCACGTGTAAGAAACCCATCAGGGTCAGCAATCTCTATTTGCATTGATAGAAGCTCTAATTAGGTCTAAAGTATTAGTGGATATCTATGGGTTTAACGCATTAGATTAGGCAGAATGGCCGATATTAGGTTGATAAATGACTCGGACAATGGTACCAAACATCAACTATGGACTGATAGGTGACAATGCTTGCTAAAACGGCCAAAACATAATGCGGGAATTATGTTTTTCCAATAGTGTGATATTCCATTTCTGACTAAACGTAATGGCCCTCCTCGTGCTGTGAGCGAATGCGGCATTGGATTATAATGCATAGTAAAAAATCCATTTCTATGTTGTGAACCTCTAACAAAAACTCTAGAGAATTGAAGGGCGTAAAATCAAATATGAACTAACAAAGGGTCTAATTGATTTTGACGATATGGGATATCATATAGAAGGGTGGGTACAAAATTCTCCGAACGAAACACAGGTAGTTAACTACACTAGCGTAATATTTAAGAATGGACCGACGAAAGCGCTAACCTTGAGAGAAGCATTTGAGTTTTAATGATTTATAGACAAATCATTTGTACAGAATTTTAGGATGATGTCACCATCAACGACTCTATTCAGAATTATTCAAGATGACATCAACACCACCAACGACTACATGGACGTCAACATTAACGATCCATGTACGGAGATCCAATTGCTCTATACCACGTGGCAACTATGATCATTGTGGACTCTACCTATATATTTTAAACTGAGGTTTAAAAATTCTTTTCATCTCACCACTCCGAATTTTCATGACTTCCGCGGACATTTTTTGAATTTACATCTCAGCATTGGAGGGGCCCGTACAAGCCACCATCCTCTTCCTTTGTCCATAGTACCGGCCAACATCATCTTGCTTTGACCAGAGGTATGCTCCAGCCTGGATTTTGTATGAACACGGAGCGATTCGGTTCCTACAGGTCACACGGATCTCTGTTATATCACTGTGAGCATTCGTAGGAGCTTTTTGACAAGTAGTTTGTTGATTGTCAAGTAGTTAAGTGAAACCGCACCGAGGGCAAGTAGTTCTATTCCAATCACCACGGAGCGATAGAGACTTCATCCATGTGTGAATACTCCGTGTAAATCACATACTATCCGATTTTGAATTGCGAGCCATAGTTTCGAGGCCATCATGGAGCAATGCGAAAGTTCTAGCCTCGTCGTCGTCGTAAAGTATGAATTCCTGCAATGGGCGAATAGTCAGTGCGATTCGCTCATGGAGCGATAAGGAGAGTTCGGCTTTGACCAAACGCCTAAAACCGCACCATGGCCAAAAAATCCGGAGTGCTCACTCAACGAGCGGTACGAAAGTTTCGGCCCCGTCGTAAAGTTTGTATTCGCGTGATGGTCGAATAGTCAAAGCGATTCGCTCACGGAGCGATAAGGATAATCCATCTTCATCCAAATGCCTAGAACCGCGCCATGGGTGAAAAATCCGGAGTGCTCGCTCACGCAGCAATACAGAAGTTTCGGCGTCGTCATAAAGTAAGTATTTGCGCAATGGTCCAATAGTCAGCGCGATTCGCTCATGGAGTGATAAGGACAGTTCGGCTTCGTTCAAACTCCTAGAATCGTGCTGCGGGTGAAAAATCTAGAGTGCTCGCTCATAGAGCGATACGAAAGCTCTGGCATCGTCCGCACCGTGGGCGAAAAAACCTACCGATTTGCTCACGGAGTGATACGGATGGGCCGGCTTCATCCACATGTACAAATCCGTGCCATTGGCAAAAAGCTCTATGCGTGTCGCCCACACGGAGCATTTCATATCTCTGACTTTATTCTCTGATCCTATATTTATGATGCCTGTATTTCCATCGTTGTAGACACTTCTGCTTCCATGGCTCGAGTAAGAGACACTATGAAGCTGGCTCAAAAGGACACATAATCGAGCAAGGAGACGTCAGAGAAAAGTGTAGAGAGGCCAGTTTCACAAGGGAAGAGCATTTCTAAATTACTCACTTTGAGGCAGAGGCAAAAAAAGTTGTTCGAAGAGATAAGGCACATAACGCTGTCCATTTGCTTATTCCCAGGGGCCCTTTCATGAGGATAATAAAGGAGATATGCGATGAAGTCACGGATCCTGAATTTTGTAGATGGCAGAGTGCTGCAATAGTAGGTCTCCAGAAGATTTTTTGAATGACAAGCAACATTTGTGAAGCCCATGCAAGAAGGGTTACTCTCATGGACAAGGACATGGTTGTCATCAGCAAGGTCAGGTACAGGTTTGACAAAAGTTTAAAACCTCTTCCCATGAGAGATGAAAAGGATTTCAAAGTCTGACCATTCCTCCAGCCATCAAGAGGAAGGTTGATGGTGTTGGACTAAAACTTGAAGAAGTCACAACTCTTGGTTGAAAATTCACAGGATTGGTAAAAAAAGGAAAGCCTATTGTTGAAGATAAAGGAGAGACTACCAAATGGTTGCAACTCAAGAAGGAGAATAATGAGAGGGTGTCCAAGGTTCCTAGACAACTTATCTGCAACATATCCACACTACATGAGAGGCAGATTTCTTGTCTCTCTCTCCTAAAGATATCCCGATCCTAGTTCGAAAGGACAAGGAAATTAGTGACAGTGTCGTGTACATGTGTATAAGGTATTAATTTATCAAATCTCTTTACCAATAAGATTAATAATACGAAAAGAATTGTCTAAATACTTTTCTTGTATCTTTATGCATGGCACTTTTGAAGCAGTTGTCTCCAGAGCAGGCATAGGAGATATTTATGTGATCTTGTCATATCCTTATCACTGGTCAATCTATCAATCAAGACATCAGAGCTTGGACACTGCTTTAAAAGAATGAGCAGCAGCTGGTGCTTTGTTATCTTGCCCTATGTAGAGAAGTAACTGTTTTGTAAATTCTTGCAATTTATTGTTCATTTTGTTGATCTTTGTCATTCTATTGGCCTTTTTTTAATTTTCCCCTCTCATCTGCAAATTTTTATCTTTTTCTTTAAAAAATTTACAGAGGACATTGGAGCAACAAAATACGAAAAGCTCTCCATTGGCTCAGTAAACATTTCAATGCACGAACCATGGTTAAAAAGAATGATACTAGTTAAAGAGTTCTATAGCACAAACCAAAACTTCTACACCAAAGTGAACATAAAACACCCCCCTCCCTCAATAAATGGTTAACAATTCTCATCAAACAAATATTTAATAGGTAATGTTTGCATCATGACTTTGGTTGAAACAAACATGGCATAATAAAATACCTAGTCGTTTATTTTAGTTTAAATATAATATATATCTTCTTGCCTACTAGGTACATTCAAGCATCATACTCGCATCCAAAAGCACTGTAGCTAGGAACGAGAGTATATGTAATTGTTAAGTTTGAACTCTCAAATTCTAAATTTGCAACTTGAAAAAGAAAGGGTCAAATGTGAAAACAAAGGTAAATTACATAATTCCATACGGCCCATATTTATAAATCCAAGGTCTAACATAGAACGATAATTTCAACCTAAGTTAAAATGATTGTAGACCATTAATAAATGCAACCAAACCCCCAAGTTTACAGGCTAAAAGAGTTACAAGGTTGCAAATGCATTTAAAGCAAACGTTTGTAAACATCTACCTAAATATGCAAACAAGTTTGTTTACAACTATGAGGAGGATCATGCCCTATAAGGTGAATGAATAAACATGAAGTAAACTTTGATATGTATAAAGGAGAGCTATATCATATAATCATGAGAGAAATTAAATTAGAACCAGAGCAATGTCAAGTGATCATAAGGAAAAACAACATAGAGGGCCAATATCAACTCAAGAAATATGTGATGTAATGATACGTAGCAATTAACGAGTAGCATGTAACTCCTAAACAACTCTAGTGCAACTTGTTAATATACCAAAGAGCAGGACTAGAGCATAGAGCAAAACTCTACAGCATAGAGCAAAACTTTGCTCAAGACTAGTTATCAACTCTAGAGCGAAATGAAAGAAGAACACTCCCCCTCTATCAGTTAACAATTAATAGGACTACATACCAAAAATTTCTATAATAGTTCCACATCAAAATCAATAGCATGAAACATGAAAGTAGACTATGCCTTTGTTAGTGGAGCAAAGAGACATACATGAGTAGGTTTCTGATTTGATACCGAGCTGAAATTGAGCTTTGGAGACATAATTGCCTTCTTCACAGGTTTTTTGTTCAATGCAACAATAAGACAGATAGATCCGTAGCATAGGACGAAGCATAAACCTTTGCAAGAAATCCTTCTATCGAGTTTGTAACCGCCCAAGAGGGGGTTGACTGTGCAAAACATGCTTGCAATAGAGCAAACCTAGAGGAGTGGCCATAACATGCTTGCCATAGAGCAAACCTGGAGGAGCGGCCATATCATGCTTTTGCCAAAAGTCGGAGGAGCAGACAACAACACATCAACATATGTGCAAGGTCAAAGAGGTTGGGTTGCAGATCAAGGGAGATGATGTCCTCAAGCTAGGAGAAAGGCACAAATCCCACTTCATTAGATACAAACCTTCATAGGGAGCCATGGCACGCTACAAATGCAAAGAACATTATTGTTGAAAGCAAGGAGGAGGGTAGAGGAAATACACCAAGGCCACATAGAATATAATATAGTTCAATCATAGAGGTGACAAAACACCATCCATAGGCGTGAATATTGTATGAGCTCAAAATGGTAGAAGAGAACTGAGAAGATCCATGGAGGAGGTGAGAGGAGGTACGACACAGAGCTACAAGAGATTGAAAGTAGCAAACCATAGGCCTACATGGGAGATGGTGGTGCATGGCAAGAATAGGAAGGGATGCCATGCATGGCAAGGAGAGAAGCTCTCGCAAGGCATGGTAGAGGGAAGAGTGGGGGGGAGAGTTGGGTGGGAGAGGTGAGAGGCGAGGCAGAGTGTGGGGAAGAAGCAAGGCACAATGGGGGATAGGCAAAGTGTGGGAGAGAGGCAAGGCAAAGTGTGGGGGAGGGGAGCCACAAATAGGAGCTCCACGCTCCATAAAGGAGTTACATGGAGGTGCGAGATGAAGGTGTGAGGGTTAAGGAGGGAAGGAAGGGTGTAGGTAAGAGTACATGTACTCTGAGATGTAACCCCTACATGGCCACCACGTGTTGCACATGTGCTAGCCCATGCACCTCCCAAGGCTATCATCAAGTGGTGGTCTCCTATTGACTGTGACTAGTTGTGTCACTGAGCAAACTTCGATGTCTCGAAACGGCGTGACCATCGGCACCCTATCGCAAATCAAGGGTGCAAGTGTGGGCACTTGAGGGTGCACTTAGGTGTCCTCCCCATCTACCAAGTGGCCCAAACTAGAGTGCTGCCATCTATGCTCCATGGATTGCATGTCCACATGCCCATACATATGTATGTACGTATGTACATACATACAGACACACATAGATACATACATACATACATAATATATTTATACATATGTATGTAGATATCTACATAAATGCACACATATGTATGTACATACGTACATATATACATTATGCATATATGTATGTACATACGTACATATATACATTATGCATATGTGCATACTAAGATATGTATGCATGTATGTATGTGTCTATGTAGCTATATATATACGTGCATACATACATACCTATGTTCATACATATGTATATATGTACATATATGCATGTATATATCTATGTATCTATGTACATACATACATAATATTTACATTTGTATGTATACGCACACAAGCACATGCATGTGCATACTTGGTTATGTATGTGAGTACCTACGTATGCATATGTATGTATGTATGCATGTACATAAACACACATGTACCTATGTAGGTACATAAATACATATGTATGTACATGTGTATATGTATGTATATACCTATGTATGTGCGTACATACATATCTGCATATGTGTGTATGTACGCACTTGCCTACCTATCTACATACATACAAATATACGTAACATTCCCAAAAGGAGTGTTATTTTCATGAATAGCATTACAGAAATGCACGGGCAAGCCAAGCTATAAGTTTTTTTCCTCAAATTGTGTCTCTTTTTTGCCCTCTTTTTTGTTTTGCAATACAATAGAGTTTGTTATTTTTACAAAGCATCAAAAAGAGCTATTGCTACTTTTGAAGACATCCATCCCCATTTTAAATCCGAAGAATATTCTTTTCAAAACTGTCCAATACCATTGCAATCAGATGCAACCTCTTCTAGTTGGCATGTGATTGCAAACGTCTAGAAGTTTTTTCTACCAAAGTATACTGAGCTAGATAGAAATGTATGTTTGATCTTTCAAACTACTTTCTTTAAAGTTGTGTTTTCTTTTTGTGATCTCTCTTCAATATCATTGACTTGATATATTTTTTTGATCCTGTAGACACTTGGAGCCCCTGAATCTTGGATGTGGAGTACACGTGCAAAATCCATACAAATTATTTTAGACAATGCTATTACTCTCCATGATCCAGACAATCCAATTCATCCATCAAGACAAAGTTCAGGGTGAAGCTTCACCTTCCAAGAAAAAGAAAAGACCTTTACATTGTCCACTAAAGCTTTTTGCATACAAACATGGAAGTCCACAGAAAGACTCCAAGGAAAAGACTGTGAAGATAGTGGGAGAGAAGGAAGGAGTCTCACTTGCGGCTTTCTCACATACACAATGGGGGAATACACACAAAGGTGGAGGCTGAAAACAGTTTTCCTCTCCTTAGTTGTGAAAGCCAAAAGAACTCTTGTACAAAGAAATAGAAGAACCCTATATGTGGGTCTCAAACCAAACTCAGGTAACTAAGGTGGCATACTAACTGAGCCACGAACTAGAGTAGATAAGGATAGCTGTCATCCAGCTATTATTCATGGGCGGTGTACCAACCGCACCTACAGCTAACAAGTCGGTGACATAAATGCACAACGGTCACCCTGGCATATCACGAGTGGAGCTCGATATCTCAACACTCCCCTTCGAGCTCAATCCCAATTCCTGCACACCAAGCAGGTCTCTGAACTTGCGCAGCTTCTATGCACCCAATGCCTTCATGAATATGTCAGCTACCTGATCCTTTGTGCTGACATAAACTAGATCAATAAGACCTAGTAAAACCTTCTCCTGCACATAGTGATAATGCACCTCAATGTGCTTTGTTCTAGCATGATAGACTAGGTTATTTACCAAGTGTATACTGCTCATGTTGTCACAATAAATGACAACTGGCCCATTTGTAGACTGATGCATATCATAAAGTAGCTTATTCAACCAAGCTACCTCACATGTAGCCATTGTTGCATCCCTGTACTCAGCCTCTGTGCTCGACAAGGCAACTGTAGGCTGTTTCTTGCTGCTCCAAGTGACTGCAGCACTCCCAAAAGAGAACACATATCCATTGGTAGATCGTCTATCAGAAATACTACCAGCCCAATCAGCATCAGTGTATCCATGCAACTGTATCTGGACCCCAGCCTCATAAAATAGTCCATACTGCAATGTGGACTTCACATACCTGAGTATGCGTCTAGCCGTATCCAAATGCGGTTTCCTTGGAGCCTGCATAAACTGACTTACCAACCCAACAGCATAGCTCAAATCTGGCCTGGTAATAGTCATATAAATCAAACTTCCTACTATGCATCTGTACATAGTAGGGTCTTCCAGAAGCTCACCTGCATCTGCGCTCAGCTTCACATTCTGCTCCAAAAGAACTAAAATAGGCCTACAGCCTCTCATCCCATATTTGGACAGCATGTCCAATCCATACTGCCTCTGCAAGAGCTGTATCCCACTT